>NC_081364.1:67073021-67373021 GCF_030684315.1 Stegostoma tigrinum | reverse complement strand
CTTTGAGGTCCTACTTTTTAACTTGGCTCCTAACTCCCTAAATTCTGCTTGTAGGACCTCATCCTGTTTTCTGCCTATATCGTTGGTGCCTACATGCACCACGACAACTGGCTGTCCACCCTCCCCCTTCAGAATGTTCTGCAGCCAATCGGAGACATCCCTGACCTGTGCACCTGGGACGCAACATACCATTCGGGAGTCCTGTTTTCGACCACAGAACCGCCTATTTACTCCCCTTACAATTTGAATCCCCAATGATTATCGCCCTTCCACTCTCTTTCCTGCCCTTCTGTACAGCAGAACCAACCATGGTGCCATGAACCTGGCTACTGCTGTCTTCCTCTGGTGAGCTATCTCCAGTATCCAAAACAGAATATCTGTTTTGGAGGGAGATGACCGCAGGGGACACCTGCACTGCTTTCCTGCTCTTCCTCTGCCTTTTGGTCACCCATTCACTATCTCCCTCAGCAATCCTAATCTGCGGGGTGACCAAATTGATAAACGTGCTATCCATGACCCCCTCAGCATCGCGTATGCTCCAAAGTGAGTCCATCCGCAGCTCCAGAGCCATCATGCGGTCTAACAAGAGCTGCAGCTGGACACACTTCCTGCACGTGAAAGAGTCAGGGACATCAGCCCTGTCCCTGAGCTCCCACATTGAGCAAGAGGAGCACAACACGGGTGCGAGATCTCCTGACATTATTAAACTTAACTTAGATAAATGAAAAAGGAACCAAAAAGTTTTCGGCAATCACACGATATATATAAAGAAACGTGAAATAGAAAAAGCCTTACCTTATCTACACACCACCAAGTCTTTTTTTTTGGTTAGAGGAGGAGGGCGGGTGGGAGACACTACACGTGTAGTGTCTCGGGTTCAGCCACTGCCCAAGTAAGTGAAGGATGAAAAGGTTTTTCCTCACATCTCCTCTAAACCTCCTGCCCCTTACTTAAATTTATATCCCTGGTCATTATTTCCACATCAAGGGGAAAAGTCTCTTCCTGTCTACCCTATCTACATTCTTCAGAATTTTAAACTTCTCAATCATGTCCCTTCTCAATCTCCTATACTGTGAGGAAAACCACCCCAGTCTGTCCAATCTCTCTTCATAACCAATGTCTTACACAGTTCCAGCATCACTTCCCTGCACTTGAACTTTATGCCTTGGTTAACAAAGGCAAATATTCCACATGCCCTCTTTAACCACTTAGTCCACCTGTTCTGATCATTCAAGGAGTCAAGAGATATGGAGGTCCCTCTGATCTTTGGTACTTCCATGAATCTGACTGTGCAGTATATACCCCCTTGCCTTGTTTGTCCTACCCAAGTGAGCTCCTTTGGATTGAATTCCATTTGCTACTCATCATCCAGTCTGACCAAATGATCTACATTCTCCTGTAATCTGAAGCTATCCCCACCTCACAACTTACTACCTCTTCAATTTTCAAATCATTCATGAATTTAATGATTAAACCTCCTATATTCAAACACTCTTTGAAAAATTCAACCAAGTTGGTCAGACATGACCTCCCCTTAACAAAACCATGCTGATTGGTATTGATTAATCCCTACCTCTTCAAATCCAGATTAATTCTGTTCCTCAGAATTGCTACCAATAGTTTCTCCACCACTGAAGCTAGACTGTTTCAGGTACAGCATGCAGTTTTGGTCTCTCGACCTTAGAAACAATATATTCACTATTGATGGAATACAGTAGACTCTCTGGCGATGGCACATGTCTTTGAGGAGAAACTGATTCAATTGGGCACATGCTCACTACTGTTAACTAGGATGAGAGGGGATTTCATTGCAGGTGTAAAAGCTGAAGAGGGTTGCATAGACTAGAGAAAGAAAGTTGTTTCCACTTGTGGGGAGCATTGATCCAGGAGTTGCAGTCTCAACACATCGGGTGTATCATTTAGGACTGAGCTGAGGAGAAACTTCTTCACTTGGAGCCTGTTGAACCTGTGGAATTCCCTACCACAGAAGGCTTTGAAAGCCAGGTCACTGAGTATATTCACGAAAGCTAAAAGAATTGCAACTGATATAAACCAGAAACAAAGACAAAAATTTCTGGGAAAGCTCAGCAGGTCTGGTGGCATCTACGGAGAGAAACCCAAAACATTAACTCTGATTTCTCTCCACAAACGATGCCAGACCTGCTGACCTTTTCAGCAATTTCTGAATATATTCAAGAAAGCAACTGATACATTTTTGAATTTGGATGGGTTATGGAAAGTAGCAAATATGGCATCAAGACAGAGGATCAGCATTGCTCATCTTGGATGATTGAGCAAACTCAAAGTGCTGAATGGCCTACTCCTGTTCCCTTTTCCCATGTTTTAATTGTTTCCAGTACTATGTTGCATAAAGGACACATATCAAACAAACCAGTGGTCTATTTTTTAAGAACTTGATGGTGAAGTGCTTTGTAACTTTGTTGGCAGGTGTAATGTGAGTGCGAGCTGTGTTCAGTGCTACAGCAACAGTTTGGAAATATGTTTCTGAAGAAGGGTCCAGACCTGAAATGTCAGCTTTCCTGCTCCTCTGATGCTGCTTGGCCTGCTGTGTTCATGTAGCTCTACACTTTGTTATCTCAGATTCTCCAGCATCGGCAGTTCCTGCTACCTCTGGAATAATGTTTGGCTCCTTGAGGGAGATGATCACAAGGTTTTGAGCAGGAGCTCAAAGAAGTTGGAAGATCAATCAGCAGCAACCCTTCTTTTATGAATACACGCTATAATCACTGTTCATCTTGGGCCGCATCATGACAGATATATGGCACATGCATGATAGAGAGAGAGTATTTAGCAGACCATCCCCACAAAGCAGTCAAGAGAGAACAAGATAGTATCTCCCCTTCACCTCCGATAAGGAAAACATGAGATGGCTGTTTCATTAAGGAGGTGGCCACTCCCATAGCTAAAACATCAGCCAGTGGGATGAGGACAGCGCTCCCAATTGTGAACACTACCCATTACCTCCAATTTCTATTTCAGAGCTTGTGCTGCCACTCAATTAATTACCAATCTCCTTCACTGCCCATTCCCTAAAATTCCCCAAGAGCTTCTTTGAATGAAGATATTTCTCCTCAGCTCAGTACAAAATGATCGACCTGTAATCCCAACACTCTTCTGTGTTCCTGATTCCTCAACCACGGAAACAATCACTCAGTGTCCACCCTGCCAAGTATGCCCCAGGTTTAAATGTTTCAAGTGAGATTACCCCTGAATTCCAGTTTACTCAGCCTTTCATCATAGGACAGCCCTCTTATCTGAAGAACTCAAATTGACTGAACCACAGCTGTACTGTCTGAAATGCAAGCATGTAATTCCTTAATGTTAGGCATCAATATTGTACAGTGTGATATCACCAAAATCCTATACTCCAAACCACTTTCAATAAAGATCAACATGGTATTTGCTATTCTTACTGTTTGTTTTATACTGACATGGTAACTTTCTTTTACGAGTACAACCAAGTCCTGCTGAACATCAACATTTGTAAGTTTCATGACTTTGAAACAAGAATGGAAAAGCAAGATCACTTAAAAGTGGACAACCTCACATTTCACCCATGTGAGATTTCATAATTTTATCCCTAATCAGTTCTACAATATATTGTTTCAGTAAGTGGTCACAAAAACATTCCACAAACTTAACTTCCAGACCCGTCTTTGCCAATTTATTTGTCTCAATCTATATGAAAACTAAAATCCCTCACAAATATTTTTATTACACTATCCAACAATTTAATTCAACTTATTGGTCTAGCATTAATTTCTGCTGTATTTTGACTGGTTTTCCCTAACCACCATCTATTCTCACTAATGTCCTTACGCTGCCCCCCCTCTCTGTCATTGACTTTTCAAAAACAAAAACGGATATGCTGGAGCTTAGTTCCTTATCTTAGCCACCTTGTAACCATGTCTTTGTAATAGCACTTAAATCATTTTGCCTCTGTTGAGCCACTAGCTCATCTCTCCTACTGTGAAAGCTTTATACATCCAGAGAAACGTCATTTAGCTTTTTTTCCTACCATGCTATACATCGAACTCTACTGGCCAATATTCAGTTCCTGTCAGCAGTTTTCCACTCTTCTGCTACAGACCTTCATGATAAAAATCCTGGACAGAAAAGCATGATGAAGGCCTGGCTTCAGATTGTGCTGCATTAGCCTGAGCAGGATTAGTTGGCTAAGATGCAGTGGTAAGGGTAGACTTACAGTGCTGGGAACGAGCACTGTTATCTTGAAAATGGACATGGAATGCCATCAGCGATACTTCTGAGGCAACACAATAATCCAAGGACAAACAGGCTCATATGGTGCAATGGGGCCAGAGTTCAAGTTGATTAGAAAATATCATCCATTTTATAGAACATAGAACATTACAGCACAGTACAGGCCCTTCAGCCATGATGTTGTGCTGACCTGTCATACCGATCTCAAGCCCATCTAACCTACACTATTTGATGTACGTCCATATGCTTATCCAATGACGACTTAAATGTACCTAAAGTTGGCGAATCTACTACCGTTGCAGGCAAAGCGTTCCATTCCCTTACTACTCTCTGAGTAAAGAAACTACCTCTGACATCTGTCCTATATCTTTCACCCCTCAATTTAAAGCTATGCCCCCTCGTGCTCGCCATCACCATCCTAGGAAAAAGGCTCTCCCTATCCACCCTGTCTAACCCTCTGATTATTTTATATGTTTCAATTAAGTCACCTCTCAACCTTCTTCTCTCTAATGAAAACAGCCTCAAGTCCCTCAGCCTTTCCTCGTAAGACCTTCCCTCCATACCAGGCAACATCCTAGTAAAGCTCCTCTGCACCCTTTCCAAAGCTTCCACATCCTTCTTATAATGCGGTGACCAGAACTGTACACAATACTCCAAGTGCGGCTGCATCAGAGTTTGTACAGCTTCACCATAACCTCTTGGTTCCAGAACTCGATCCCTCTATTAATAAAAGCTAAAACACTGTATGCCTTCTTAACAGCCCTGTCAACTTGGGTGGCAACTTTCAAGGATCTGTGTACATGGACACCGAGATCTCTGCTCATCTACACTACCAAGAATCTTACCATTAGCCCTGTACTTTGCCTTCCTGTTACTCCTACCAAAGTGCATCACCTCACATTTGTCTGCATTAAACTTCATTTGCCACCTCTCAGCCCAGCTCTGCAGCTTATCTGTGTCTCTCTGCAACCTACAGCATCCTTCGTCACTATCCACAACTCCACTGACCTTAGTGTTGTCTGCAAATTTACCAACCCACCCTTCTACGCCCTCATCCAAGTCATTTATAGAAATGACAAATAGCAGTGGACGCAACACCAACCCTTGCGGTACACCACTAGTAACTGGTCTCCAAGATGAACATTTCCCATCAACTACCACCTTCTGTCTTCTTTCAGCAAGCCAATCTCCGATCCAAACTGCTATATCTCCCACAATTCCATTCCTCTGCATTTTGTACAATAGCCTATTGTGGGGAACCTTATCGAACGCCTTTCTGAAATCCATATACACCACATCAACCGGTTTACTTTCATCTACCTGTTTGGTCACCTTCTCAAAGAACTCAATAAGGCTTGTGAGGTATGACTTTCCCTTCACAAAACCGTGCTATCCCTAATCAATTTATTCTTTTCTAGATGATTAAAAATCCTATCCCTTATAACCTTTTCCAATGACATACTTTTCTTCCTGCCCCATAACCCTTAAGTCTCACCTTTGGATCCAAATCTGTTTAACATTGGTCATGAATATCCAACTTCGACAACTTGTTGGGGGAATGAATTCCAATGAATAACTCTCTGTCAAGAGTAGATTGGTGTGGGGTGCTATAGGCTCTTTGAATAGAGATTTGTCATTCAAAGACAGTCTGAGACTGCCCCACTGTAGAGCAACACACATTGATCTTTTGGCTTTGGTACACTGCAGCATGTTGAGGCTGAGTAACTCCATCTCATACAATGGAAATTCACACATTGTTCCTTGCCAATGACAGCAGGAATTGTGAAAGGTCTGCCAGGTCACAGTGCTCCTGGATGCATTCTCCTGCACACCACCCTAACCTGCTCACCACAGGGACTCATTTAGCAAATCCATCACAATTGCATGTCTTCTTAATTGTGGAAACCAAACTGTAGAAAGCACTCCAGATATAGTCTCATCAAAATCCTGTACAATTATATATTTAAACATATAAAACATTTTTATTCCTCAACTCCAATCCTGTTGCAATATAGGTCAACTTAACATGCACCTTCCTAGCTTACTGTGTCAATGTTTTAGATTCCTGCATTTCTTGTACAAACACACCCAAACTTTTCTAAACCTGGGTCTCAAGGCTCAGGTAGAGAGAGTACCACTGCACCAATCTTTTCTCCTGTTCTTTAACTCTTTGGCACTCTCCTTCACATTTCAAACAGGTGGCTTAATATGTCTTCTTTGAAAGAATCTGGTTTTACAACATTTAAAGTGTATGGTTACTGTCAGGACTGAATCAAATATGCTAATAATGAACCTCCTAATTGGGTGTTAGGTTTCTAAGGTTAAAATCCATCATTAGATCTAAGATCAAATTTTTGTTTTCCTTTGAAGTTTTGAGAATTCTATCCTTTTTGTTGGATCAATCAGCATACTGTAGGTAAAGGATACTTACATTACAAACATATGAATTGATGAAGCCAGACAACTTCACTCCCCCCTAAAGCTTTAATTTTGAAGAATGGGATAGTAACAAAGTTAGTTCCACTAGAGTTTACCATATCAACATACCATACTCTCACTTACTGGCTGGATGAAGGCAACTCTAGAGAATCCACACCATCTAAAATGTCATTAACTCGAAGTTCTGCAGAAACATGCTCTTTTATTGCTAGCTATATTCGTGGGACTCAGAATAGTGGCTTTACACTGAGGTAGTGACTCTGCCTAAATTGTGCATAATGAAGTGTTAAAATTCAACTCTCGAACTACATGTGGTGCCATATACATACCATGAAAACTACCAGTAAATCAATGAAATCTGTACAGTACTTCAGTTTCTTTTGAATGCAATTTGTCTGTTAACGCATGTTCAATTTGTGTTGATTTTTAAAATTATAGAAGTGAAATTTTGTGCATAGATTTCTTCCTTTGGCACCGTTATTACTAGTCTCCAAACGGACTATAAGATGTGACATAAATGCAAGTTATTTTTGGAAAGGCTCCTTGCAACATCGACTGACATGACTAAAATAGGTTCAGTAATACTGATGAAGGGTCTAGGCCCGAAACGTCAGCTTTTGTGCTCCTGAGATGCTGCTTGGCCTGCTGTGTTCATCCAGCTGCACACTTTGTTATTTCTTATTCAGTAACACTGCTACGACTTGGCCACTCGATGCCAGCTTATCCTGCAACAAGATCAAATTCACTGCCAACAGTTCCAAAAATCAACCAACTGAAAAAGCTGTAAAAACAAAAAATGTTCCTTTTAAACTGGGTGAAAGCCTGAGGACAACAGAGTTAGATCTAAAGCCTCATTACAACTGGAGAGGTTCCAGAAGATCAGTTGACTGGAAGTTACTCAATCTCATTCATGCTCAGAGCAAAATAAGTATCAGCATGTTTACTAAAATCTTCTAATGAAATTTACAGCTTACTTCAGAACTCCCTGACCTTTTAGATTCTCACAATTTGACTTCACATGAAATGCCAAGGCCTACTGTTTCTACTATAAAAGTAACATATAATCCTTGTCATAGTCAATAACCTATGTTTATATAGGCCTTTAAAATTAAGAAAAAAAATCCCAAACCCATTCAGAGCAGTAATTTAAAACAAAATTTAACACAGTCACATAGCAAACTATCAAGCTAAAAGCTCGGTCAGAAACAAATTTAAAGCAAATACTTTTAAAAAGTCTGACATAATAAAATGTAGAGCTGGATGAACCCAGCAGGCCAAGCAGCATCAGAGGAGCAAGAAGCCTTCCTGCTCCTCTGATGCTGCTTGGCCTGCTGCGTTCATCCAGCTCTACACCTTGTTATCTCAAATTCCCCAACATCTGCAGTTCCTACTATCTCTGAAACACTTTTTTAAAAAAAGTCATCAGGATGGGTTAGAAAACAGAACTTCAAAATGACATCTAAAAGCAATTACTAACAAAGAATGAAATTCAGAGATATGCAAGAGGCCAAAACTGCACATTTTCAGAAATCACATTGCAGCTCTGAAAGTTACGAAGTGCTGAGGCCATGGCATTCTTAAGTTTTCAAGCGGTCATATTTGAATACAAGAATGAAAATTTAAAAATCAGTATGTTGCTGACCAGGGCCAATATAGTTCAGTGAGGACAAGGATGCTAAATTAACACAACTTGGAAGTCAAAACACAAACAGTATCATTTCTGGATCTGCTGCAATTTATAGATGTAAAGTAGGTGGTCTGCCTGGAGAAGATTGGGAAAAAAAAAGAACCTAGGACATCATAAGGTTTGCAAAACACTTGGTGAAAAGTATATGATGATGAACAACACTGAAAGAACTTGCATCCAGCGGAATGCATAATACTGGACATGAAAAATAGTGTAATAAATACTAGAAAAATACAAGGCATACTTTTGGAAAAAATATTACACCAATATGAAGGTTGAGTAAGGACTGGGAGCAAACACAGGTGCATTCTATAACTGAATAACTTTGTAATTATCAGTATCAACAGATCTGAAGACTAGTCACTTGTGTAAAATGGCAGTGTATGTGAAGTTGGAATCCTTCAGAAGAGGGTAAAAATGGATTATACTTCAATGACCCCTGACTAAATGGTGATACAAAAGCTGAGAAAAGCTATATCAAAGGACATTCCAGCCCATCCAATATCTCAGCTATACCCTTTCCTATTGTACTGAAAGTTAGTGAGCTGTGAAGAACACAAATGCATTACTCTGCAACAAGTAAAATACAGAAGGATAGATTTTAATAATCCTAACGCCCAGTGTAAAATTAAAGAAGCAACTTCAGAAATTCAAAGGCATGTGCAATTCTTATAGCCATCAAACCATAAATTAACATTCCTGAACTGCACTCCCAGCATGCAAGCTCTGCACTAACTGCCTGGATTCCTAGATTATCTCAAAACTTGACTGTGCATTCATTAAAAAAAGGTCTACTGCTCAATGAGTTCACTTTTCTCAGCAGAATGTTCAATATGAAAGGCTTAGAATGACTTGCAGGAAATAGTTTTGTGTTTGAAAAGTCGCAACAATGGACTCTTCTTTTTAGATCTAAAATTAACTTGACAACAGCATTACTTATTCCAGGACACAGGAAAAAAAGGAACTGCCATTTCAGTCTGTAAATCTTTTAGCAAAACTGGCACTTTCAATCCTGGACATCCCTCCTCCAAATAAATCATCTTGCTTGTGAAGTACCCTAGTTCCTTTTGCTGTAGGCTGTT
This sequence comes from Stegostoma tigrinum, assembly GCF_030684315.1. Taxonomy (NCBI): domain Eukaryota; kingdom Metazoa; phylum Chordata; class Chondrichthyes; order Orectolobiformes; family Stegostomatidae; genus Stegostoma; species Stegostoma tigrinum. The sequence continues at coordinate 67,363,571 of NC_081364.1, read as the reverse complement.
TGTGTACACCCAAGAAGTCAATGAGTTAGAATGCTGTTCCGAGTGCACAGAATCTTGAAGCAGCTGCCCAACCACACAACTTAGAGGAAACACTGGGTATTAGTGCCTTTTGTTGGTCAACAGCAAATATCAAAGTAGCAAAATTGATTGGTAGTATTCCTCCAGAGATAGAAAATTGAAGATTAACAGAACACAGAACCTATTCTTCGATCAGGTCCCTATGATTAACCTTGTCAGTAAAATTTTCAATTGTGATAAATCCATCAGGAACTTAAAAGTTCAGGAGTGATCACAATGCATGCACTGCCCTATCTCATTTATAGATTTACTGATATCTTTGTAAATTTATAAGTTTCAGTAAACTCTATGATCTTTTCATCAAGGTGAACTAGCAAACATACTAGAACAGTGGTAAGATCCCAAAACTTATTTTCCACACCTGACAGTCCTTCAGTAGACCACACTTTATCAGATACTACCTCAAAAATGTACACTGGTGCAAAATCCTTCATATCACAGGGAAGAAAACAGTATAATACCTTTTGCATCTAATTACTGAAATGAGTTCAGAATCAATTGCACCAGCTCTAGATTATGGTAATTCTACTTTAAATATTCTCAACAATTAATCACTCAACCACTTGCTGAAATATTATCCATTAAATCATGGAATATAATTGGAATACTTCTCATACACTAAGCAGTAAACAACCAGTTGGGTTGAATAATTGCGAATATAATGTGCGGTATCAGGATTAGATTGGATCTCCTGCATTTAAAACAGATGTCAGCAGTCATTTTTTGCAAGCTATCAAAACAGAACTCAATGCATTACAAATTCAACAACTGTGTTGTCTTTCATTGATGGGAGAAGTCTCTTCCTGCTTCAGCTCATATCATTTGTTTCTGGAATAAAAATAGAAGACGTTAAACACAAACAGCATGCATTGAGAAAACATAAATTAGTTGACAATTGAGTTTCACCTTCTTCAGCATCAAAGATATTATAGATGGGTATAAATTAAGAAACAGATAGGGGGATAAGAGGCAGATAAAACACTCAGAGAAAAACAGATGTTGAAATTCATTCATACCCGTAGGTCAGGGTGAGCAGAGGGAACAATCTTTGTTTCAAAACATGAATCCATCAGTGTCAATCCTCAAGCCACATTTAAGTAATTGTAGCGAGCTGGCAGTCCCTACAGTTGTGTCCAGTGGGAATCTGAAAGCACAAATTAGGGACCAGAGGCTAGACCACCAGTGAAATGCAAGAGAATGCGAAATGAACACTTCTGTTCTTGTGTTGCCATATAAATGTGACTATACCTTTTTGATGGCATTTTCAATTGTCCCTGTAAGAACCACTGGTTAAATGCAGAATCTGCAGCGATCTCCAATAAATATTATTATTGGTCTTACTGGACATCTTCCCTGCTGCATAATCTAAATGAATCCACCAGCTTTGTTTTATCCGTTGTGCTCAGATTTAAAAGACCAAATTCACAAGTTTCCAACTGCATTCCTAACCTAAAAACTTTCTCCATCTGCTTCCCAATTCTAAGGCCATCACCATGGCAAAATCAGTCAAACTGGCTTTGTATCCAACTAGACAGAAATTAACTATCCTTTTCAGTCCAATTTGCTTCATCATGGAAGCAAATGCAGTGTTTACAATCTGACATCCTCGATAATTTACTGGGAATTCAGAAACTCACCATATTCACTGTTAGTACTCAGGTGCTGTTGTTGTCTCCAAGTTTAAACACTTTGCACCTTTGTACCAGAAAAACAATCTAGGCTTTCCTGTAACTATTATAGCAGCCTCATCACCCTGACCTTTCATAAGCAAACTTTAGTATAGGTCGCATGGCCACCCACATTTTACGAGTGGAAGAGAATCTCAAAACTACTTATAAAATCATAACTGCAACAAAGTAGAGGGTCAAGCAAAGCTTCACTTGGCACCAGTGCAATACCCAGTATGGTCCTATAAAGACCATTTGTAGCCTTGAAAATGTCAAGTGTTGCATGCCAAACTTAGTCCTTTTGTGCCTACCATCTACCTAGAAGTAGATTCTAGAAAAAAATCTTCAGTTGTATAGTCTGTAAAGATGCTACATGCAAGAGGCAAAAATAAAGAATCACTAGGGAAGTGACTACTGGACCCCTTGCTGAGATATTTGTATCATCAAAAGCCACAAACCAGCTTCTGGAAGACTACAAGTTGGCTAATGTAGCGTCACAAATTAAGAAAGTGGTAAGGAAACACCAGCGAACTACAGGCTGGTGAGCCTGCCATCAGAGGTGGGTGAGTTCTTTGATGGGATCCTGAGGGACACAATTTACATGCATTTGGAAAGGCAAGGATAGATTACAGATAGTCAACGTGGCTGTCTACATGGGAAATTGTGTCTCGTTAACTTGATTGAGCTTTTTCAAGAAGTAACAAAGAGGACTGATGATGGCAGAGAGGTGGACGCGATCAATACGGACTTCAGTAAGGCGCTCAACAAGGTTCCACATGGTAGACTGATTAACAAAGTTAGATCACCCAGAATACAGGGAGAACTAGCCATTTGGAGTCAGAACTGACTCAAAAAAGAGGGTGCTGGTGGAGGACAGCGTTTCAGACTGGAAGCCTGTAATTTGGATGTCATTGTATGAGGTATGGTTCGTAAGTTTGCGGATGACACCAAAATTGGTAGTGTAATGGACAGTGAAGGTTATATCAGAGTACAACGGGACTTTGATCAGGTAGGCTGATGGAGTTTAATTTAGGTAAATGTGAGGTGCTAAATTTTAGAAAGGGAAGTCAGGGCAGGATTTTTACACCAAATGGTAGGATCCTGGGGAGTGCGGCTTCATAGTTCCTTGAAAGTGGTGTCACAGGAGACAGGATAGTAAATAAGGTGTTTGGTATGCTTGTCTTTATTGGTCAGTGCATTGAGTATGGAAATTTGGATGTCATGTTGCCACTGCATATGTTGATTAGGCCACTTTGGGAATACTGCATTCATTTTAGGTCTCCTTGCTATCAGAAGTATGTTTTGAAACTTGAAAGGGTTCAGAAAAGATTTACAAGGATGTTGGAGGGTTTGTGCAATAGGGAGGGGATATTTTCTAGTACATCAGAAGCCATGGAATGACCTTGTAGAAATTTATAAAATCATGAGGGGCATGGATAGGGTTAATATACATGGTTTTTTTTCCCCCAGGTTAAGGGAGTCCAAAAATAGAGGGCATTGTTTTAAGGTGAGAGAGGAAAGAGTTAAAAGGGACCTAAGGGGCAACTTTTTCCACACAGAGGGTGGTGCATATAAAGAATGAGCTGCCAGAGGAAGTGGTGGAGGTTGGTACAATTATAATATTTTAAAGGCAACTGGATGGGTATATGAAGAGGAAGGGTTTAGAGGGATATAGGCCAGATGCTGGCAAATAGGGCTACATTAAATTAGGCTATCTGGTCAGGTTGGACCAAAGGGTCTGTGTTGCCATGCTGTACAGTTCTATGATTCTTGTGAATTATGTAAATACAAGACATATTCCAGAAGCACAAAGAATAGAGGAGGATAGATAAGAGGAATTAGAACCATGAAATTCTAGTGAAAGAAGAAAGCAAGTTTATACTATTGGTGCAGTCCATTTCACCATTATGGTGTTTCACTGAAGGACTGAAAATGCCCTTTCTTAGATCCAATCTGCTGGCCTTTCAATTCTCCAAACAGTAATACACCACTGGCAGCACCTACCTTGAGGGAAAATAGCACCTTCATTGCTGTTAAAAGTCAATATTATGGCCAGACAGCAACAAAGTGTGATGAGATACTATTCCTTGAGCTTGTGATAAATATCACTGGAACAGAAGACAGATGACAATGAGAAAACAATAAATAATATGTACTGACAGATCACTATAATGCAGTAAATGATCCGCAGTTGCTTCTCAGGCACATCATTAAACAAAAGTCTGCCATCAAGCTGAACTGCAGCAGACAACTTGGCTGATGCTTTGGAATTGGAAATTGTTATGAGCAGCTTGCTTAATTCAACAAATGGTACATTCCAGACTGTCGTGTAGTCACAAGCCTGTACACCCTAGAAGGATCATTGTTCTTTACTCAACGATTCCTTCCTACCTCCCTATTCAAAGTCATTCTACCCCTTAATGTGCGCACATTCCATTTGCTTCCCACACCCCCTCCCCTTACACATCCTATTCTATTCCTAATCAATCACATCCCAATTCTCCCTTTATACATTACAAACATCATTCCACTAGTATGGTTATACTCTACCCTCACCCTTCTCATTCCCCCTCTCCTCTTACTAGTCACATGATACTCACCCTTAGATGTCTCATTCTATCACTCTCCATGCATCACATTACCTCTCATATTCCACAACTGGGCTTTTAACTTCCCTTTCCAACAGAAGCGCTCCAGGAGTCGTGGAAATTGGGAAGAACCATACAGAATGTCAAAAGTGAAGGTCTGGGATTACATCATGAATGATTTTAAAAGCCCACTCATCTGACTAAACAATGAAATGAAATCATACATAATCAAGTCTCATCTATTAACCTAGAAAGCTGCAATCATTCTTAAGTTTTCAAGCTGTCACATGTCATAGAATCCCTACAGTGTGGAAACAGGCCATTCAGCCCATCGAGTTCACACTGACTCTGAAGAGCACCACACTCCAACCCACCCTCTTACTCTATCTCTGTAACCCCTCATAGCCCATGGCTAATCCACCTAGCCTGTACATCCCTACAATCTATGGGCAATTTAGCATGGCCAATTCACCTAACCCGCACATCTTTGGTCTGTGGGAGGAAACTGGGGCAACCAAAGGAAACCCACATAGACATGGGGAGAATGTGTGAACTCCAAATACAGTCACCAGAGGGTGGAATCAAACCCAGGTCCCTTGCACTGAGGTAGCAGAAATAACCACTGATCCACCATGCCATCAAATTGTCTTTCTCAATGTTAAAGATAGTCTTGCTGTTCATTTCCAGATATACCGTTCAACTCCCAACTCAATCTTTCTACTTCTCTAATCATAGATCCCCTTCTTCTGTATTCATTATTCCTCCACTTACAGATTCCCTTTCTCCCCTACTTGTTGTTGCTCCAATCACAGCTGCACTTTTGTTCATGCATTTACCAGCAACTCTCACATTTGCTGTTGGGAGCTTGCTGTTCAGTCTTACTTAAACTTGCTATCACAGCAGTGTGATCATTTCAACATATTGCATATTACCGAGAGCAGTGTACCTTACAGGAAGCATCAGCACCAGATATTGGTAATGATAGTAGAGGTAGATCATCGTTACTCCCTCAATAAATTAACAGGTGGCATGAGGGAGAATTCTTTTACAGAACAAATGGATAGCATTGGAAAACACTGCTCCATACATGAAAATCATTTCAAAAGCAGTCTACAAAAAGACTTGGATAAATATCTGTAGAAGATAAATAGTTGGTGTACCACTTATCTGGTGGTAAAGACACCAGTCATGTCCTGCAAAAATTCTGTAACATTCAAAGAAATCACCTTTCACTGTTTTAAACTCAAAAGAATACAAGACCAATTTCCTCAATTCCTTTTCATCAGACAATCCCACTATTGCAGACATCAAGCTGGAGAACTTTTGGCACTGTCCCTTTAATGAAAATATATCCTTCCTTTGGCAAGGGGACCACAAGTGAGCACATTATTATAGCAAGGCATTTTTACGTTGTATTCAAATGATCTTGCAACTGACAATAACATTTGACTTCCTAATTCCTTGCAGCACCTACATGCTCATTGCCCTTTAGACACCAATACTTCCCAAACTTTCCCCATTTAAAAAAAATACACTTTCTGATTCTCTTACCATTTAAATCTTTCCACATTATATTCCATTTCTTATGATTTTGTTCACTCCATCATCCAGTCAAAATTCCCTTGAAGCCTCTTTGCATCCCCCCCAACAACTACATTCCCACCAAATTTGGCGTGATCAGCAAACTTGAAAATATTAATTGGTTTTCACATCTAAATCGCCAATACAGGTTATAAGTAACGGGGGCCCAAACACAGTTCCTTGCAATACACCAGTAGTCACAGCCTACAACTCAAAACAAATAATGTACTCCTACTATTTTCCATCTGTTGACCAATTCTCAATCTGTGCTAGTACATCATCCCCAATTCCAAGAGCTGTAATTTTGTTTACTAACTTTGTGTGGGACTTAATTGAAAGCATTCTGAAAATCCAAAAACATTGATTTCTCCATATTCATTCTGCTGGTTACATCCTCAAAACTCCTATGGATCAGTTTCCTTTTCATAAATCTACAGTGACTCTGCATAATCCTACCATTATTTTTGAAACATCTAATTACCATATACTTTACAATGAATTCTAACATTTTCACTGCTACTTACATAAATCTAATAAGCCTGTAGTTTCCAGTTTTCTCTTTCTCCTTTTCTAGATCATTGATGTTGCATTTACGATCGCTCAACCTGCAGGAACCATTCTATTACTTATACAATTTGGAAAATTATGATAAATATATTCACTACTGCCACAGCCACTTCTTTAAACATTCTGGGATGGAGACCATGAAGTCTAGGGATTTACCAACTTCTGTCTAATTCATTTCTCCCCACATTTTTAACTAATGCTAATTCATAATATCACAAAATTATACAGCAAAGAGCAAATATGCTCCATTATGGGGTTCGGGGGGTGGAGAGGAGGTTGTACTGGTTCCCGAACAGCTACCAAGCTGGTCCCATTCTCTAGCCATGTACATAGAACATAGAAAAGTATAGCACAGTACAGGCCCTTCAGCCCACGATGTTGTGACATGGAATATTCCTAATCCAAAAATAAAATAACCTAACCTACATTCCAGGCAGCATCCTGCATGTCCAGCAGTCACTTAAATGTCACTAATGACTCCACTTCCACGACTACCACTGGCAAACTATTCCAAGCGCTCACAACTCTCTGGGTGAAGAACCTCCCTCTGACGTCTCCTCTATACCTTCCTCCTAACACCTTAAAACTATGACCCCTCGTGGCAGTCAATCCTGCCCTGAGGAAAAGTCTCTGGCTATGGACTCTATCCATGCCTCTCATTACCTTGTACACCTCGATCAGGTCACCTTCCTCCTCCTCTCCAGAGAAAAGTCCGAGCTCAGTCAACCTCTCCTTGTAAGACAAGCCCTCCAGTCCAGGCAGCATCCTGGTAAACCTCCTTTGCACCCTCTCCAAAGCCTCCACGTCTTTCCTATAATAGGGTGACCAGAACTGGACACAATATTCCAAGTGTGGTCTCACCAGGGTTTTGTAAGAGTTGCAGCATAACCTCGCGGCTCTTAAACTCGATTCCCCTGTTAATGAAAGCCAAAACACCATATGCTTTCTTAACAACCTTATCCACCTGGGTGGCAACTTTGAGGGAGCTATGCGCTTGAACACCAAGATCCCACTGTTCCTCCACACTGCCGAGAATCCTGCCATTAATCCTATATTCAGCATTTAGGTTCGACCTTCCAAAATGCATCACTTTGCATTTATCCAGGTTGAACTCCATCTGCCATTTCTCAGCCCAACTCTGCATTCTGTCAATGTCTCGCTGAAGCCTGCAATGGCCCTCGATACTATCAACGGCACCTCCAACCTTTGTGTCATCAGCAAACATACTAACCCACCCCTCAACCTCCTCATCCAAATCATTTATAAAAACTACAAAGATCAGAGCCCTGCGGGACACCACTCAGCACTGACCTCCAGGCAGAATACTTACCATCTACAACCACTCTCTGCCTCCTGTCAGCCAACCAATTCTGAATCCAGCCAACCAATTCTGAATCCATCACTTTCAAATATATACCAATTTTTCTTTGAACATCTCATATTGAATCCGTCTCCACTGCATTCCAAATCTTAACAACCAACGATAGAAGTTTCTCATCTCATTCATAGCTCTCTTGCTGACAATCTTGAAATTGCAAACCTCCCTCTAGTTTTTGACACAACCACCAGTAGAAACATAACATCCCTCCAATCCTTGTAAAAAAAAATTGTTCATAACTTTGAACACCTCAATAAAGTCACCTCTTAATCTTCTCTTCTCCAAGGAAAATAAACTCAATTTCTTAATCTTTCTTTTTATCTAAAATCCTTCATTCCTAGTATCATTCTAACAAAGATTTTTCTGAAGGAGGGTCTAGGCCCAAAATGTCAGCTTCCCTGCCCCTCTGATGCTACTTGGCCTGCTGTGTTCATCCAGCTCTACACCTTGTTATCTCGTCATTCGAACAAGTCTCCTTTTAACTCTAAGGCTTTAAGCTTCCTTAAATAGTGTGCCCAGAACTGAGCACAATACTCCAAAAGTATTCTGACCAATATGTAGAGGTGCAGCATCACTTCCCTGCTTAGTTTCTCATTCTCATTTGCTCCTTGGTTTTATAAAAATCTTCCTCTGTAAGGAGTTACACAGCATTTTTCTGATTGTCTGTCATTTCATCTCCTGACTGTAAGAGACCCATATCTGTCTTTGCTAATCTCTTTTTAAATTTACCTTTAAAAGCTTTCACAATTCATGTTTAATTTTCCTTTCTTTATCAGTATCTTGGTACTCTTTTGCTGAATTGTAAAATGCTCCCAATCCTTAAGGTTATTACTTATTTTTGTCAACCTCATTAACACTTTTCCTTGGTCTAACTCAATGTTTCTACATTTCGTTAGATGCTATCCAATCACTTTTTAAGTTGGGATTTTGTGCCTCAATGTTTGCTGTAATAATTATTCAAATGTTAGGCCTGTCTGTCTACTGTCATATCTACTGCAATGCCTTTTAACATAGCTTCCCAGTTTACCACAGCTAAATTGATTTGCCCCTCATAGGCTCAGTTTGCGGTGTTCAGGTTTAAGTCACCAGTTTTGGATTGAACGATGTCACTTTCAAATTCATTGTAAAATTGAGACATATTATTGTCACTCTTCCCTAAACTCACCCTCAAAAAGATGATTAATTTGATATCAATGCAAATTACAATATCTAAAAATAGCCCTCTAGTTGGTTCCTTAATGTACGGTACTGGAAAACAATCTCTATACACTACAAGAATCTTTATGTAAGATTAGCAGGGAAACCATGATTGAGTTTGGTTGTAATCGGACAATTCAAGTTAATAGTCAAGTGTCCATCACTAGGTATTGACTGCATATGCCTCCATGTTTAATTAACAAAGTGGTAAAGAACATTTCAAAGTATCTTTTTATTCAAGTTAAAACAAAAATCAAAAATAACAAAAACAATTGAGGATAACTGACAACTTAAGGAATCAGGAGAAAATGGGAAACAAAAAAAATTTCTGGAAAAACTTAACAGGTCTGGCAGCATCTTTAGAGAGAAAACAGCTTTAATGTTAGGGCCCAGTGACACTTCTGAACTGCTCTGAAATGTTAACTCTGCCTTCTCTCTGCAGACGTTGCCTGACCTGCTGAGTTTTTCCAGAAATCTCTGATTTCCTGTATCTGCAATTCTGTTTTTTAAATGAGAAAGTGGGAAATCATTTAAAGATTGACCATGCTTTCCTTAAACCTATTACAAAGTCTCCTTGAGTTATTTAATCTTCTGTAATTAATACAAATTTGATTGCAACCATACAAGTTGGCACACTAACTGCGAACAACCTTTTGCATTTTCAGTTACCAAACTTTATATCTGTACATCTGATTAAGGCAAAGGCAACAGCTTCCCTTGGACCTATATCACTAGCAAAATGTCTAATCAACAGCTTTCCTTTAGAATAATGTTGATTTGCATGGCATGGCAAATATAGACTGTGTATTTTTGTATACTACAGCCAAAACATTTTAGCTGTCAATGCTATGCCATAATAGAAATATTCCTGAGAATACTGCCAGGTCCGAAAATCCGATTTTCTATAAGCTTTCTTAAACATATTGACTTTGCACTGCATTTTTGTAATCAACACAAAACACAATTCAGGCAAGCCAGCAATCGGAAGATTTCTCACTTTAGGCACTAAAACAGACTGCCTATTCCACTGGATCTAGTCAAGGTAAGGCAAAGTAGGATGCTATGAGCAAGCAAGCGCTACAAGCAGCTAGATCTTCAGTTTAGTCCAGTGTATGAGCTGGGTGTCTCTCCTGTGTGCAAAGTATCTTCAATGCAACCTTTCAATGAAAGTTGTTGGTGCATCCTGCAATTCAAGTGCGCTTTTGACTTTGCACTGCATTTTTGTAATCAACACAAAACACAATTCAGGCAAGCCAGCAATCGGAAGATTTCTCACTTTAGGCACTAAAACAGACTGCCTATTCCACTGGATCTAGTCAAGGTAAGGCAAAGTAGGATGCTATGAGCAAGCAAGCGCTACAAGCAGCTAGATCTTCAGTTTAGTCCAGTGTATGAGCTGGGTGTCTCTCCTGTGTGCAAAGTATCTTCAATGCAACCTTTCAATGAAAGTTGTTGGTGCATCCTGCAATTCAAGTGCGCTTCAGATTGTATGGTCAAGTTTGGGCCGACTATGGAAGAGTAATGAGTCCAGCAGTGCCCGTGTATCTTACCGATCTGCAGATTACTTTAAGATAGCATGGAAGTGGTTTGGTGCCAACAGCTAACTGAACTCCCCAGGTACCCACTCTGCTTTCCTTGTCAAGTTTTCCCAATATTGAGTCTGGCAAGATGAAAATTTGAACATTATGGAAGCTATTCGTGGTGTTAACAAAGTATTTAACAATTGTTAATTCTTGCAAATTAGCATCTCATTGCTAGTGAGAATCTCATAATGCCATCTGTGAAAAGCATAAAAGGTAGAGTAAGATATCTTGATATCAAAATGGCCCTCATTTTTCACCTGATTCTGCCAAGATTTTGCTGTAGTTCACATCACCCACACTCCTTTAAGATTCCGCCTTTTGTTTTCTCTTTGTTTGCCAATTCTTTGTGCTAATCCCACATGAACTCTCAAGTCATGCAATAGCCTCTGATGTGGAACCTTATCAAATACATTACTAGTTCCTCTTCATTCACATTTCTTTGAGGATGTAGCAAGCACTTCAATAACTTTGCCAAATGCAATTTTTTTCTATCCTCGATTGGAATATGACTTCTAAATTCACATTAATAACAACTTAGACAATGGCAAAGAATGTCATACATCCAAGTTTGCTGACAACACCAAGTTAGATGGCACTGAGACACTGTAGACAGTAACATAAAATTACAAAGGGATATTGATAGACTAAGTGAATTAATCAAGTCTGAGGTTGCCTGCTTTGGACCAAAAAAAGTCAGATCAGGGTACTTTCTGAATGGTATGAAGTTAAAACTGTAGATGTCCAAAGAAGCTTGAGGGTTCAGGTGCATAAATCTTTAAAATGCCACAATAATCAATAAAATAAATGAAATGCTTGTTTTTATATCTAGATGACCAGCATATAAGGACACAGCTGTAATGCTGCAGCTACATAAGACTCTGGTTCAACCCCATTTGAAGTACTGAGAATAGACAGTACTGGGCACTGCGCCTTTGAAAGGACATAATGGCCTTGGAGTGTGTATAATGCAGGTTTACAAAATTGATACCTGGACCTAAGGGGTTAAGTTCTGAAGGCAGTTCACAAATTAGATCTGTTTTCTCAAGAATTTAGAAGATAAAGAGGTGATCTGATAATGTCTTAAAGCCATTTACACAAAAAGGTAGGGAGATAAACTATTTCCACTGTTGGGGATTCCAGAAGTAGGGGGCAGAGTCTAAAAATTAGGGCCAGACCATTTGGCAGAGATGATCAGAAGCACGTCCACGCATCAAAGGTGGTAGAGGTTTGGAGTTCTCTTCCACAAACAGCAGTCGATACTAAATTGGTTGTTAATTTTAAATCTGAGAGAGATAAATCTTTTGTTAAGTGAAGGTATTAAGGGATATGAAGGTAGGTATATGTAGTTAGGCCACAGATCAGCCATGATCTCAATGAATAGTGGAACAGGCTTGAGGGCTGAATGGCCAACTCCTGTTCCTGAATGTTACTCTTCTCTTGATAATGGATTCTAACATTTTCCCTATGACAGATATTTAGACTTACCCTCATTTGTTTGCTATTTTGTTTCCTTTCTTGAACAGAAGTGTTACATTTGAGATTTTCCAATCACCTAGAACATTTCCAGAATCTAGGAATTTTGGAAAATTAGAATAAATGCATCCACAATCTCAATAGTCACTCCTTTTAAGATCCTAGAAAATAGTTCATCAGATCCAGGGACCAAGGGTGAGGAACAAAAAGTCACCTCATTAATATTCCAATTATGACTGTACCAAACCCGCCCGTCAAACTAGCCATCTGGACACCCAAAATGGAAACCTGAGTGGGATTTTTGGCAGGTTCAGCTCTCTGCCCCCTCCAAACAACTACCATCTTGCCCACAGCCAAACCATAGAAGAGGACACAATCCATGAACACCAGCCATTCCAATCCTCCCCATAGTGCACTGGCACCAGATACTTAGGGAGCCATTGCTGGTATGTCTCTAATACACTGATATTGTCTCCTGAAAGTCCAGACTTGTCTACCAGGACAAACAGCAACCAGCATGGTTTGGCTGCGTCACGTACATTTACTTCACAGGAACATGTACTCAATCCATGACATAGATCAAACTGCCCATGGGATTGCTCTCTTGGTGCGCACACACCTGGTGCTTACCAGCATGCCTACAACATGCATGCCAAGCCTTCTCCTACTGCGCCTTGAGGTGGCAAATGTTAACATCCAACCAGATAGGTGGCCATGCAGTCTTAGGAGAATGGCACATGAATCTTGTTGTACATCATTGTGTCACATCAGATTTTCACATGCAGGACTTGGAGAAATGTGAACCCTGTGAGATTTACTGAGTGGGCATCTGCAAGGAGGGCTGATATTTGGGGTCTTAGCATCACATTCACCCTGAGGCCGGAACTAATTGCCAGGGGACTGCTTGCTGTGATTTCAATCATGAAAGACATGGAAAGTGTGCAATGTTGAGAACGGCCATAAATGTACTCACAATGGGCAGTGTAAGCGAGCTGACATGTGAGAATGTGTCCACACTGGTCACTGGGTACTCACAGGGGAAGAACAATGGCCTCAAATATACGATATGCTGGCTACAGAGGCACACATGGTGCATACTCCCTGGCCATCCCGCACTGACCTCAAATTGTTGCACTTCCTTGACACTCACTGTTTGGGACCTCACTGAGACTTGCACTCCACACAACCAGCTGTATGCAATGTTGAAAGGGGGCCAAAGATGTCGGAGCAAGCCAGTGTATACACATTGCTACCCTTGCTTGGACATGATATCCTTGGCGCCTGACAGACACTAATCACTGCATCTCATTAGTGCCCAAGGAGTGATGGTGATTGGCACAACAAAACATTTAGACCCTATACAGTGAAACAAACAACATGGACAATGAAACGAAGAACAGTAAGTGAAAAACAAGTGTTTATAAAGAAAATGTGAACTATTTACGCAATACTGCCAGCAGTGCCCCCATGCCCTTGGTACATTTTCCTTTTTTTGGCTTTCCCACTGCACCATATTGAGTTTTGTTCCACAGATGGGGTGAAAGGACGCTGCCCCTTTCATGTATCCATTGGCCCTTGAGATTTGTTTATGCAGGCTTAAGAGGCATTTGTGTCTGAATGAAATGGACATGCTGAGGGTGTTCTTGCCAGAGACCAACTGACCCTTCTCTGATTGAACTACCAAGGCCTAAGGGCAGGGACACGCAAGCAGAATGGAGGTAGAGGGCCTGGTCACATCTGCAGTGCCCTGAGTACCATCCTGTCTACATGTGAAGAGAAAGCATCTTGACCAGTGTGAAGCTCTCCATTGAGGTGCTGGGCCAGTCTCTCAACGGTAGCCATCAAAGTGTTCACAGAAGCAAACGTGGTAGCAGTAATCACTGCATTACTCCAGTTTTTCAGCAATGAGGGCCATTGTGTCACATACATCCTGCATGCTGTTCCAGATCTACCTTGTGTATTTATACGAAATCTGTCAGTGCCAAGACCACAGGGTCACATACCAATTTCTCCAACAGCACACTGAACGGTGGTATGGACTCTACTGAGGTGTCAACATTGGAGCTAGTTGGGATGCTGATATTATGCTTCCTTCCAGGACTCAGCAGTCTTTGTGTGTAGTTAATGATTTTCCTCTGACGGAGGCTGCTGGGTCTCTGTCAATGAGTCTTGAGATGGTCAATGCGCTTGTCATACAGAAAAGTGTTACAGGATCATACAGTGCAGAGAAGGCCCTCCAGCTGTTCAAGGCTGCATCAACCTCTCTACATTAATCCCACTCTCCAGCACTTGGCCCATAATCTCAAATGTTATGATACATCATATGCTCATCCAAGTACTTTTTCAAGGTTAAGGTTTCTTGTGTCTACTAACTCTAGTACATTCCAGATTTCCACCACTGTGATTTTTTTTTCTTCGAAACCTCTTTAAACTTTCTGCTTTTTACTTTAAATTTAAGGTCTCCCATCACTGACCTTTCAAATAAAGGGAGCAACTACTGCCTATCCAACGTGTCCATACCCCTCAATCTTATACACCTCAGGCTTCTCTGCTCTAAAGAAAACAACCTGAGCTTATCCAGCCTCTCTTCATAGCTGAGCCGCTTCATTCCAGGCCACATTCTGGTGAATTTCTTCTGCACCCCCTCAAGTGTAATCATATCCTTCCTGGTCCTCTTCTGCAACGGGGATTCTTTTCTCATCTGAATTTAGGACATGGATGTCTGACACCTTTCCAGCTGTCTGCTGTTAATCTGCCCAGTCTTCACCTGCAATGACATAAAAGAGGTAAATGAAAAATGTGCAAATGGATAATACAGGTGTGAGGTCACACACTGTGGTAGGAAGAACAGAGCCATAGACTATTTTCTAAATGCGGAGAAAATTCAGAAAACTGAAGTGCAAAGGGACTTGAAAGTCCTAGTCCAGGATTCCCTTAGGGTAAACTTCAGGCTGAGTCAGTAGTCAGGGAAGCAATTTAATTTTGGCATTTTTTTTAAGGTTAGATTCCCTACAGTGTGGAAACAGGCCCTTCAGCCCAACAAGTCCACACTTCCCCTTGGAACATCCCACCCAGACCCATCCCCCCATAACCGACACACCCCTGAACACTACGGGCAATTTAGCATGGCCAATCCACCTAGCCTACACATCTTTGGACTGTGGGATGAAACCGGAGCACCCGGAGTAAACCCACGCAGATACGGGGAGAATGTGCAAACTGCGCACAGTTACCCGAGGCTGGAATTGAACCCGGGTCCCTGGTACTGTGAGGCTGCAGTGCTAACCACTGAGCCGCCCTATTTCAAGATGACTAGAAAATATAAAAGCAGGGATGTAAGTCTGAAGCATTATAAAGCTCTGGTCAGACCACATTTAGAGTACTGTGAGCAATTTTGAGCCCCATACCTCAAAGGATGTAATGGCGCTGGAGCAGGTCCAGAGAGGGTTCAGGAGGATGATACCAGGAACGAAAGACTTCACATGAGGAATGTTTGAGGACTCTGGCTTTATACTTGAGGTTTAGAAGGATGAGGGGGGAATCTAATTGAAACTTAGAATTCTGAGCAGCCTGGACAGAGAGCAAGTTGGGAAAATATGTTTCCTTTGGCAGGAGAGACTAGGAACCAAGGGCACATCCTTAAAGTAAAGGTAAGACCCTTTAAAACTGAGATAAGGGGAAATATCTTCAACCAGAGAAGGCTGTGGAGGCCAGGCCATCAAACATATTTAAGGCAGAAATAGACAGGTTGTCAAGGGAGTCAAGGGTTACAGGGAGAAAGTGGGCAAATGGGGTTAAGAAACTTATCAGCGATGATCAAATGGCAGAGTAAGCTTGATGGGCCAAATGGCCTAATTTCCGCACCTATGTCTTGTGTTTGTGTTGATGCACTGGGGCAAGGTGTTGAGGTGGCAGCATGCAGAACATTCAGGATGATTAGTGTGACGGGATGGATAGTGCGGCAAGCATGTGAGGTTAGGTGTTGCACATAGCAGATGAGGTATCAGAGTGTGGACATTAGTGGAAGGTGGGTGCAATGGTAGAGATGGAATGAGTGATTAAGTAGCAGACAGCACTTATTTTGGTGAAAAGAGGTCATTGACTTTTCAGCAATGCTACCCAGTCCACTGACAAGCCATTGACGGTACTGACTCAGGTGCAATGTCTGACCTGACTGGAATTGTCTGATGGAGCAGCCTCCTTTGGTAGTCTTCGAGAAGTAGAACACCTCTTCACTACACTACCTCATCCACCTCCAGGTCTGTCTCAGAGGAATGCAGCACCAGCCTTCCCTTCTCTGTCATTTCTCCTTACTGCTTGGAGGACAGGTGCCAAACACCAGTGTTCCTCCAGGTACGTGCAGGCATTCAAAGATGGCTCAACATCCTTGGATGCCAGCTTTATAGTAAATATCCACTGAGTGTCAAGTTCTTCTGGGAAGATGAGGCAGAAATTGAATGTCATGCATGCTTTAGGGGCAGCAACTGCAATTAATGTGCTCATAATTCCTCCAACAAACTCTACATTACTCACACTTTGTCAAAAAGAGTAGAATCCAGCTTATATTTCCATGACTAACACTATTAATTTCCCAAACTCAGTTTCTAAGGAACCAATGTTTACTTCAGCTCCTTTTCACATATTTTCAGAAACTCTTACTTTTTTTTAAAAAATAAATTTTGCTCATTTATTCAATTTATTTTCTCTATTTTTTAAGTCTTCCCTAACAGGCTTGAAAATGTTCCCTTCTGGCCTACTATAACCTTTACAATATTTTATATTTCATCTTTAAACTTGATACCATCCTCTACTTTCCTAGTCAGCAATGGTTTATTCTTCTCTGCAAATAAATAAAGGCTTCATGAGAAGTATAAAGTAACATCTTAAATATCTGGTACTGCTTGTCTACCATCTTACTTTTTAAGCTACTTTTCCCAATTCACTTGAGCCAACTGTTTTCATATCTAAATTGGGAATATCTTGCTGCTGTTCAAAGAAAATTCAACCAGTATTACTCAACTACTTTAATTATACTCATACACCACAAAAACCTTTGGTCCAAATTATTGTGTCAACCAATCTGTCCTAATCCCATTTGCCAGCACGTGGCCCATATCCCTCTAAACCCTTCCTTTTCTTCCATCCAGGTGCCTTTTAAATGTTATAAATGCACTGGCCTCCACCACTTCTTTTGGCAACTTATTCCATATGCGCGACACCCTCAGGTCCTTTTTAAATCTTCCCCTTCTCACAATCTAATTGGCTGGAGTCTCAAGGTTCAGGCTCCTCGTCCATCTGCTTCTATACAGGTCTACTGTATCCTCTTTAATTTCTTTTTCTAACATCATGTTTATTTTACCTTCTTGTGGAGGCTTCAGGGGAAGGAGGAGGTTCCTAGAGGCTGCAGCAGCAGAGAATGCACTGCGGGTCCAAACATTCTGCATCCTGGTGGGTCCTTCAACTAGGCTGCTTCAGTGGTGGTTTTGCAAGCAAAGTGGGTCTGGGCATGGGACTCCTTTTGACAGCCTCAGCAGCAGCGGCCTGAACTCCCTTCAGTAACAGTTTTTGTTGGCATCAGTTTGGATTTCCTTGTGGCAGCTTTGACGTAAGTCTGTGACTCCACGCTGCTTTTCTTCAGCAGTTGGGGGTCTAGCCCTGGGTTTGGGTGGGGGTTCCTCCTGCCCACAGCCATTAAGTGGCCTAATTTCTCTCTTTTCAATTTTTTTGTTATACTATCATGGAAGGTCTATTATTTTTATATCTTTAATTTTTCTAATTTGTTACTGTGATTTTATACTGAAGGTCCGTAATGCACTTTATTTCTTCATTTTCCTAAGAATTTGCACTCAAGAATCTGTACTTATGTATCTTTGTACTTAAGAATGTTGTTGTAAGTGGCAACTTGTAAGCTTCTCATCGTACTCACGTGAATATATGTGACAATGAAGCTAATTCAAATCAATAATTCATAAATGTGATATTCATTTCAGCCACAAAAATGTACCTGACCATCATCCGATTTTGAAGATCCATTTTCCCATAACGCCTCTTCCTCTTGATTCTGGAGATAGTCCTTTGATAAAATAAAATCAAGAATACTTATTTTTAAAATGAGCAAATTCATATCTCACAGAATGGTTACAGCTCAGAGAAAGGTCCTTTGGTCTATCTTGCTGGTGCCATCTCTTCAGATGAGGAATTCATTTAGTGCCATTACTCTACCTTCACCTATCTGTGCATACTCCTCCTTTTCAGATAATAATCCAATTCCCTCTTGAAAGCCTTGATTGCACTTGCATTCACCACACACACAGGAAACACACCGCAGATCTTACCCAATATCAGGCTTCCTTCAAAGGCCATGTGGACATATAATTTGGAATTACAAGTAAATTATTTTTAATTACTTCACTTCTCCACATTTATTACTTTTAATTCTCCACATTTTTGAATAGATTCTCTTACCAAGTGTTCACATTATTACTAGTTTGTAACTGACTTTATTCTTAACTTTTTAAGCCTTCCTTAGCTAATCTGCTGTCACTTCTAATCTAAACTTATTCTCCATTCACAAAGACCAGCTTGTGAACTTGTCCATTTGTTCCTAATGCTATTTTGAGAGGCATTACCATATTCAAAACAGTGTGAAGTCTGTATTAAAATAGCAGAGAAATTAATTTGATTATGGATTGAGTGGGATTTAGGGTTCTTTTACACGTTGGCTACCTGTAACCAGTGGGGTTCTACAGGGACTAGTGCTGGGACATATATGGAAATGACTTGGAGGAAAGAAACAAATTTATCGTAGCCAAATTTGCAGAAGACATGAAAATAGGTGGAAAGTCAAATCAGTAGAACAAAAGAAAAGAATTAATTAAATAGATAAAACTGCAACACAAACAGACTTGGAGGTGCTTGTGCATGAAATGCAGAAAGCTAGCACACAGGTGCAGCAACTAATTAGGTGGGCTAATGTTGGCCCTTATTTTAAAGGGGTTGGCACATAGGAGTAGCTAAGTCTTACTGTATCTATACAAGGTGTTGGTGAAATATCTGCAGCACTTTGGTCCCCTTATTTAAGTGGAAATATCTTTTCATTGAAAAGATCAGCTCAGAGAAGGTTCACTAGGATGATTGCTGGTATGAGCAGGAAGTGTCCTATGAGCAAAGGCCAAAAAGGTTGGGACTGTAAAATAAAATTTCGAAGATTCAGGGGTGATCTCTTTGAAAAAATGTAGTTTTCTTAAGGTGGTGACAGGGTTGATGCTGAGGTATTGTCTCTCACGTGCAAGTTTAGGACTGGAGGGTGTAGTCTCAGAATTATGGGGTGTCAATTTAAGACTGAGAATGAGTAGGAGTTCCTTCACTCAGAGGGTCGAGTGTCTTTGGGACGACTTCCTACTTAAAGTTGTGTGGGTAGAGAATTTGTGCATATTTAAGGCTGAGATCGAAAGATTGGAAAAGTACAAGTAAGTGCATGAGGAATGTCAGACCAGCCATGATCACGATAAATGGGGCAATAGGCCTTAGAGGCCAAACAGCCTCCAACCCTATTCCTAATAGTCCCAAATTTGATTAAAATTATTAAACTTCCTGTAGATGTTGGTGTATTTTCCAAGCTGGGAGGTTTAATAAGCAGACGTTTCGTCCCCTTACTAGGTGACATCTTCAGTACGGTGGAGCCTCTTGTGAAACGCTGCTGTCTTGTGCTGGTTTGAATTTACATGGTCTGCTTTTGTTGCTTCTGGTAGGTGCTGGTTCCGACTGTGTGATGTAACGGTCAGTATAGTGGGTCTATTAAACTTCCTGCTGAGCAGTTATATTTGTCTGACCTTCAATATACCCCAGTTAAATCAGAAGTAAGTAGATTTCTAGTGGATTCAAGTCAGAATTCAGAGATTAGCCCCACCCCAACCTGCCTGGGACAAAATTCCTTCTTGAGTATCTAATCATATATGTCTGAGTAATGTTAGCAAATCTGTGAGCAATAAGCAGCATTGACATCTGGAACTTACATTGCTCTTCACCTGCCAAAACAAACTTTCTGATAGTCACATCGTTTTTAAAGGATTGAAGCATCCTTATTTATAAGACCATACAATATAGGAACAGAATTAGACCATTCAGTCCATTGAGTCTGCTCCAGCATTCAATCATGGCTGGTATGTTTCTCAACCTGTCTCTTCCTTTTACTGGTAACCCTTGATCCCCTTACTAATCAAGGATCTATCATAATAGGGGATTTTAATATTTTCCATACATTGATTAGGGCTACCAGGGTGTTAAAGGTTTGGACTGTGAAGAATTTGTAAAATGTGTTCAAGAGAATTTTCTTTATCAATATGTGGATGCTCCTACTAGAGAAAGAACAAAACTAGATCTTCTTTTGATCAAGAAGGCAGGGCAGGTGACTGAAGTGGGGGCAAAATTTGGGTCTAGTGATCATAATTCTATTAGTTTCAAAATGGTTATGGAAAAGGCCTTCCAAAAAGTTATTTAATGCCATGAGACAAGAACTTTCAGAAGTCGATTAGAGAACACTGTTTGCAGGTAAAAGGACATCTGACAAGCGGGAGGCTTTCAAGATTGTGATTTTGGGAGTTCAGAGGCATTATGTTCCTGTTAGGGTGAAGGGTAAGGCTGGTAAGATTAAGGAACAATGGATGAGTAAAAATATTGAGGTTCTAGTAAAAAATAATAGAATCTTTTTTTAGATAAAGACAAATTAGTTCAATGAAATCCCTTCAAAGAGTGAAGGGCATTCTTAAGAGAGAAATCAGGAAGGCAAACAGGGGATATGAGATAGCACTGGCAGATAAGGTTGAGGATAATCCAAAGATATTCTACAAATACATTAACAGCAAGAAAGTAACTAAAGAGAGAAAGTAGGGCCTTTTAAAGATCAAGGAGGTCATCTTTGTGTTGAACCCCAGGAGATGGGAGTAATACAAATGAATATTTTGTATCAGTTTTTACTGTCGAAACAGAAATTGAGTCTAGAGAATGCAGTGATATAAACTTTGATGTTTTAAAAACAGTTTAAATTACAAAAGAGGAAGTTCAGGAGGTCTTGGAGAATACAAGGTAGGATGAATCTTTGGGATCTGATTGAATGTCGTGGGAAGGGGGAAATACATGCATCTATAAATAAGAGTGAGGTGCCTGATGACTGGAAGGTGGCTAATGTTGTATCTTTGTTTAAGGTTGTAAGGAGAAATCAGGGAACTCTAGGCCCGAGTCTGACTTCAGTTGTGGGTAAGTTGTTGGAGGTGATTGTAAAAGATGGAATTTTTGGACATTTAGAGAAACAAAAATTGATCAGGGATAGTCAGCATGGTTTTGTGCAAAGAAAAACATGTCTCACAAATTTGACTGAGTTTTCTTTGAGGAAGTTACCAAAATGATTCATCTTGACAGAGTAGTAGATGTTGTTTATTTAGATTTTAGTAAAGCCTTTCACAAGGTTCTGCGCAGCAGACTAATTATAGTGAAGTTAGGCCACGTGGGATTCAGGGTGAGCTTGCCAATTGGATACATAATTGGTTTTAATGACAGGTGACAGAGTATAATGATGGAGAGTTGCTTTTCAGACTGGAGGCTTGTGACCAGCAGTGTTCTACAGGGATCGGTTCTGGGTACTTTTTTGTTTGTTATTTATATAAATGATTTGGATGAGAATACAGAAGGCTATGGTAAGTAAGTTTGCGGACGACACCAAAATTGTTGGCATGGTAGAAAGTGAAGAAGGCTAAGATGACAAAGGGATTTTAATGAAATGAGTTGAAAAATGGCAGATGGATTTAAATCTTGATAAGTGTAAGGTATTACATTTTGGCACAATAAACAATTAGATTCCTTACAGTATGGGAACAGGCCCTTTGGCCAACAAGTCCACACCACCCCTTGGAGCATCCCACCCAGAACCACTTCCCTATAACCCACACAACCCTAAACAATACAGGCAATTTAGCATGGCCAATCCACCTACCCTGCACATCTTTGGACTGTGGGAGGAAACCAGAACACCCAGAGGAAACCCACACAGACATGAGGAGAATGTGCAAACTCCACACAGACAGTTGCCCAAGGCTGGAATCGAACCTAGGTCCCTGGCACTATGAAGCTGCAGTGCTAACCACTGAGCCACCATGCCACTGATGGTAGGGCCTTGGATAGAGCTGCAGAACAGCGAGGCCTAGGGGTGTAGGTTCAAAATTTTTTGAGGTTTGTATCACATATAGACAAGGTGGTGCTTGTCTTCACTGTTCAGTCCTTTGAGTATATGAGCTGGGAAGTCATGTTGAGGCTATACAAGACATTTGTGAGGCCTCTTCTGGAATACTGTGTCCACTTCTTGTCATTATAGAATGTACGTTATCAAACTGGAGAGGTTTCAGAAGAGATTGACTAGGACGTTGCTGGGTATGGAAGGTTTGAGTTGTAAAGCTGGGACTTTTTCCACTGAAGCACAGGAGGTTAAGCAAGCCTGATACAAGTTTGTAGAATGAGTATAGCTTTAGTTAATGGTGGTTGTTTTTTTCCCTAAGATGGGGGCACATTTTTAAGGTGAGAGGGGAGAGATTTATAAAAGGCATAAGGCAATTTTTTTGAGACAGAGGGTCACTCGCATGCAGAATGAACTTCCTACAACTACAAATTTAAAAGACATTTGGGTAAGTACATGAATAGGAAAGATTTGGACGGACCTGTTTGAATTATGTTTGGCATGGACTGGTTGGACCAAATAGTCTGTTTCTGTTGTGTCTGACTTTATGAGGAACATGGATTGGTGAATAGTCAAGGTGTTTTCAGCAGGGTATGGGTATCCGGGGCTGCAGGTTATGTGTTTTGGGTGGGAGGGGAAGGACGTAGAGGAGTCCCAGGGTTTTACAATTTTCAAGACACTTCACACAAGTGTTTCATGGATTCGGCCCAACAAGAAAATCTGATACCAAACTATACAGTGGTGTTCAGGAAGACAATCAACCAATTGGTCAAAGAGGTTGGTTTTAAGAACTTGGCTTGAAAGAAAAAGGAAAGAAAGGCTGGTAGATATGCCGAGGCCTCAGGGCCAGGCATTTGAAGGCACAGCTGTCAATGAAGAAGCAATTGATGAATAGTGGATGCTGTTTGGATAATGCAAACTTTCTACTGTACAGGTAGAGTGATTTTTTATAAAGATTTCCCCATAATGCTGTTTTCTATAGCACAAGGTCACACAAGAACATAACTATCACGTTATTGAAGAACTACCTGTACTTTCAGTAGATGTGAATATTGGAGGCAGAGCCCCAAATATCTGGAGGTGGCTTTGGGTTTTATTACTTTTAAGATCTGTAAACGTATGGAAGCCTCCAAGCTACTTATTAAATGGGCCTATTCTAAAAGAAAAGTAAGAAGATTGAACATGACTTCTGCAAAAGCCCTATAAAATTTTCCAAATTATTCTGGACTCTGCATGAGCCATAAAATCTCTGGGTACCCAAAACCAACATGAGCCTGAAAGCAAATAACTATCCTTGCTCAAATCATCCACCTATTCACTGACAAGTGCCAAGCTTAGCATATTAAATTATAACAACTACTATAATCAGGAGATAGTACTATAGGCACAGAAGATGTGGTTAAGGAAATCAGAAATGTATCTGCCAAGAACAGTAAAACTATGTATGAGTACTTTGTCATTTCCCTTGGCTTGTCTCTTGCCATCTTGGTCATCTTTCATTGCAGTGTTCACATATTTCTTGAGATCCTTAATTCTTGCTTTGAATTCAATTTTGTCTTACTCACCCTCTTTCATACCAACTTGTTTTGTAAATAGCACCTTTAACGTAGTAAAATATTTCAAGACACTTCACACAAGTGTTTCATGGATTCGGCCCAACAAGAAAATCTGATACCAAACTATACAGTGGTGTTCAGGAAGACAATCAACCAATTGGTCAAAGAGGTTGGTTTTAAGAACTTGGCTTGAAAGAAAAAGGAAAGAAAGGCTGGTAGATATGCCGAGGCCTCAGGGCCAGGCATTTGAAGGCACAGCTGTCAATGAAGAAGCAATGAAAGAAACATGCTCAAAACATCAAAGTGATACATTGCATGTATCTTTGTCAATTGCAGTTTTGCTCATTAATTCTTTTGAGTTTTTTTTGCGACATTGATCTTCTAATATACATTGTGAATCAGGATTCAAAGTATGTAGCAGGAGGTATATTACCACATTTGCTTCAACAATCTGCAACAGCCTTCCTTGTGGGTTGAAGAATTCAGCTGCAACAATCTTGTCGATATGATATTTGACACATATTTGTCCCCTTTGGCCAATCCTCCCTTAGAAATAATCCAGTCTCTCCCAGATGATGAAGGTGGGAACAAGATGGTGGGAAACTCTGGAAAAAAGGAAGAGGTTACCAAATTCAGCCAGGGGATGTACCTCTATTTGAATCCTATGGATTAACATATCTTTGTTATCTTAATTAAAATGCTTCCCTATTTCTCAAACTCTCAAGTGCACTGTTGGACAAATGTTTAGAAGTTGTTGACTGTATTTTGATTCATTCATTAGAACTGTAGGGTCTTTAGTAAACCAAATAGGTATTGAACAATGATCAATTTCAGGTACCTGGGTCTGAATTTTATATGGGTGAGATGGACAGGGATTCTTAACCCACCCCCAGCCAACCAAGGAAAAGACCAACTTGTTCCTAGTCTAGCAGGTATTAAATGCCCTAAGGTGCCTTAAATGTATCTGCCACTATCCAGGAAGAAAGTTCTACTTTTTTCAGAGTATCACCAGGAGCAGGAGCCGCTGCTATGACTGCATCCAGTCTCTAATCAGAAGCCACAGTTGCAAAGGTTAGCAAAATGAACAGAGAAATGTTAGAAGGTCTTGGAGATTCCCTCCAAAGGATGTAAACCACCGTTATCCATTACCAGCCTGTGCAGTCAAAGTTGGGCTAGACACTTGGCATAGACCTCTTCCATTGCCAGTTAATTGTCAGCATCAACAAGGGCAGGAATGGCACCCATTGCATTTTACATCCTCCACCCCATAAAGTCCAGCCCATAGTCACAATTACTGAAAGTAGCTTTACATTTCAGATTTTTAAGTTAATTGCACTTTTATTAATTAAATTTATATTCCTCTAGCTGTTATGGAGGAGATTGAAGCCATGGCCCCCAAGCATTAAGTTTGGTCTTTGTATTACTCCAGTGATATTATCACTGTACCACTCAATGTTTTGGTTGGGCAGTACAACACTAACATTGAATAAAGCCAAAGTCTATAGATTCCTCCCATGGAAGGAATTCAACATGCTCCAATATTTTGTGGGCCTCCTAATTTATATACATGTAGATGATGCAGGTAGTTGAAGCAGCGTTTTTCAGACTACATAGCAACAATCTTGCAATAGTCTTAATATTCGGCAAGAATATTACTTAAGGTAGACTTATACACCTGCCTTAAGAACTTCAACAGCTATTCCTAGCCAATGCAACTTTCTAGCACTGTTCTCTAAAGTCACTGTCATTCCATCATTTTAACTTAAAACAGTTCTTAGAAATCCACCACGTTTCCAATCCCTGCCTGTGCTTTGGCATCAACTAAGTGAAATAATCCTAAATTCCGCTCCTTCCAACTGAATAATATCATTAAAACCTTCTATTGGTACAGCACACAGATTTTGAAACTTAATATTCAGATGTTATCACCAGAAATCTACCTGTTAGCTTTCTACAAACTTTGAACATCATTTTTTTCCATAACAGCTCCTCCTCTTCAATTCTGTGAAGCTTTCCTTTAAAAAGAAAAAAGCTTTAATATTTTTAAACACCAAGAAAAAGAGCTAAAATTTCTTTAAGCCTCAACCATGGCATTAGTAGAAACAATTTGTGGAGACAGTTTTCTGCTGCACTTGTGTCTGCAGAACATTACCCAATTCAAAAAAATTCACAGGTCATGGCAATCAAATTTTCCCTGGCTTTGCTCTTATGAATCAATTATATTATTCTATGCTGTGTAACATATTGGGTCCTGACCCGAAACGTCAGCTTTCGTGCTCCTCTGATGCTGCCTGGCCTGCTGTGTTCCTCCAGCTGCACACCGTATTATCTGACTCCAGCATCAGCAGTTCTTACTATCGCGCATCAAAAATCAATGTTTAGTATTTGATTACCTGAAATAGTTTTCATTATATAATTTTGAGTCTACACTGGAATTAAAGTGATAAAGCAAAGGTCTTGATTACTATGACATGACATGAAATTTCACAGCATAGATAAAAAGGCTAGCTGAAAGTGCTAGTTCATGAGATGCACTTGCCCTTGACTCTGCTACTGATCCTGCCAAAATTTGAAGTTTTATGGTTTTAATGTTTTTAGCGGTATAGATTGTATCACAGGCTAGCTCCTTCCTTTTCCAAGAGGCTACAAATGCAGCCACAGTATTCCAGTGATAATGGAAACTGCAAATGCTAGAGAATCCAAGGTAACAAAGTGTGGAGTGGGATGAGCACAGCAGGCCAAGCAGCATCTTAGGAGCACAAAAGCTGACGTTACGGGCCTAGACCCTTCATCAGAAAAGTTTTTCTGATGAAGGGTCTAGGCCCGTAACGTCAGCTTTTGTGCTCCTAAGATGCTGCTTAGCCTGCTGTGTTTATCCAGCTCCACACTTTGTTATCAATGTATTCCAGTACAAGCTGCTATATTCTTGAATGGGGTACAATCTGTCTTTATACTGGAACTGCTTGCTGACTTTCATGGACAGAACACAACTCAGTAATAAACTTTCCACCTCCCCCTTATCCAAAACTGAAAATCACAGTAACAGTACAAGCTGTTATTGAACATTTTTCCTCCGTAAATGTTCTATCAACATAGTGCATTTGAGTATTGAACATAACAGATATCCTCTGTAGTCACTCACAAGATGCAGTAACATCAATGATTAAAGCAGTAATGAGACAAGCAGCAATGGGATAATAGAAGCATAGAATATTTACAGCACAGAAAGAAACCAAGTGCCATCTTTTTGCAAGAATAATTTAGCTAATCCACTCCAATTCCTGTATCTCATTTATTTTTCTTTGACCATTCAGGCACATGACTAGAATCAAGATACGGGAACCTGTTCCTTCTGACCCAGAGATAGGGACATTGCCATTATACCACAAGTGCCCCTTGACCTATCATTTCCTGCTTTTTCTAGATTAAACCACCCAAGTTCAATCTCTTTAGGTGTCCATGAGAGGCATCTCATTGGTCAACCTCCTTCCTCTCCTGATTCCTCTTTCTGTTCTGTCCTGTGGCAGATCACGGATATTTCATTTCATCCAACATTAATGTTCATTTATAGATATTGTTAATCAACCTCTTCAGACAGATTGTGATACATCTGGGACAGGTAGGGTCTGAACCTCAGCTTTTTGGCTCAAAGACAGGGACACTTCCACTATGCCAGAAGCATGCTTTGACGCACCTCAGGGCACTTCAACTTTATTCCTTTCAGATGCTTAAAAACTGCCTTTTGAAAATCATGATTCAATCTGCCTCAACCATATTTTCAGAAAGTGTATTTCTTATCAGAACTGCTCTGCATAACAACCTTTCCTTCATGTCCCCTTTTGCCACTTATTTCAAATTAACATTTCTGGTTTTCGATTCTGCTGCCAATGAGAATACAGCATTTTTATCTATCATGTCTCCTCTTAAAAATCTCTTCTCCAATCTATACATGTAACTGAAGCTCTACATCCTCTTATTCGTGCAAAATCTTTTCTGCACCCTTCTGATACTTCTTAAAGTGTTGCACCTAGAATTGAACTCAAAGGACCAAATTTTACCAGATACTTACTGTCATTTTTATCAAGTTCCATTAAGAGTTTCTCAAAGTTTTTTTTACATGGAATTATCCTAAAATCATCTCATCACTAGGTCCAATACCCCTATGGCACACCTCTCATCCAATGTTTGCTGGATTCTCTCACTCATATACTTGCCTCTGCTAGTAAACCAGAAAGCACTGGTATATTTAAAAGGCTGTGGATACCCAGTCAAGTGCTAGCAGCCTGGCGCTGCACTGTATGCTTAGAGGTATTTGTTCTGGAGATGGTGGCCAAAGGGAAACTGTCATTGGGGTGTTACCCTCTTCCTCCAGGGCTGGCAGACAAGAGCAAGAGACCAAACACTTCCAAGATAACAAAGTGTGAAGCTGGATGAACACAGCAGGCCAAGCAGCATCTCAGGAGCACAAAAGCTGACGTTTCAGGCCTAGACCCTTCCAACTTCCTCAGAGATCGCCAACCACATTACGCAGTCACCACGGTCCAGAGAAAAGCCCAATACTTCCGAAAGGTTAACCGTGTTTTCGACTCAACCAGGCAAGACCTCACAACCAAGATTTGAGCTCTATCACTCTCATTATTGCCAGCAACATCTCAATCACTCATCCTACCAATCTTGCTTCGGTTCTGCATTTCTCCTCAATCACTTAGACACCTGACCAACTCCAGCTAGCCTCAACCTCTATCAGCAGTAATAGTTGTGCCAACCACCATCTCACGGAAGCCCTCTGTCTCATTCCAGGACAAGACAGCCCACAACAGGACTCAAAGAGCTAGATTGGATTACTTGTTGTCCCATATTTGCATCCTCACTCCAAGGAGAGAATCTTGGCAAATATTCCATGTCCCAGCTACCAAGCAAGAAGCATTGTTATGCTGTGCTACTATTCCATTATTCCCAGTGTATTATTTTCATGCCATAACCTCTACCGCTGTCAAAGCAAGCATTGGTAAGGCGGCTGCCTGCACCCCCTCATTGGCTCAGACATTGAACTACAGTGGGTGCATTAGGATTGACCATGGCTTACTGCTCAGTCTGTAGAAACAGATCTGTGACCATCCTTAGCGGCCGATTCATTGTATCCAAGTCCCTGAACTCGCAATGAAGGCTGCCCTTCACTTGCTTGGCAAGGCTCCTGCCTGAAGGATGTCTTTCTGGAGTTAACTGAAGACTACTCCCTTTAGAATGGGAGACATGGCTCTTTGTTGAAGCACATGCAGTGTCTGGTGTATATGCAGCTGGCACATGGTGTAGGTGTAACATGATTGTAGCACTGTGTCAGACGTACACGTCTAGCCACTTAATTGTTGACACATTTGTCTCAGTGATAAACAGCAATGCAAGACATTCTTTTAAAAAATTACTCACAGGACTGCGCATTGCTGGCTGCGCCAGTACTTACTGCCCATCCCTAGTTGCCCTTGAGAAGGTGGTGGTGGTGGCAATGTACACCCAAAAATGCCATTAGGGACTGAGTTCCTGGATCTTGATCCAGTGACACTGAAGGAATGCTGTATCCAAGTCAAGACACTGTGTGGCTTGGACAGGAACTCACAGATGTTGGTGTTACAATGTATCTGCTGCTCTTGTCGTTCTAGATGGTAGTAGCTGTGCGTTTGGAAGGTGGTGTCTAAGGAACTTTGGTAAATTTGTTTGTTTGATGTGGCATCTCTCCCTACAAGCAACAGCCCATCCCTCCACCTGTAACTACCCCATTACCCTCAATTGCTCTTTCTCCCTTACACAGTCTTCTGATCCCCTCTCACTTGCCCAAGCACCCTATCTCGCTTTCGCTTCCCACCACTCCATTCCCTTCCTCCCTCCCCCACCAACACCACTCCCTTCCTTCCCCCCAACCCCATTCCCTATCCCCCTCCATCAAATCCACTCCCCTCCTCCCCCCCAACCCCATTCCCTCCCACTCCACTCCCCCCAACCCCTTCCCCACCACCCACCCTACTCTCCCATTCCCCCCTTCCCCAACCCCATTCCCCCACACCACTCCCCCCTCCCCTTACCCCCAACCCCATTCCCTTTCTGGCTCCCACCAACCCCACTCCCCCCATTCCCTTTCGGGCTCCCACCAACCCGACTCCCCCAACTCCATTCCCTATCCCCCTCCCACCAACCCCACTCCCCCAACCCCATTCCCTATCCCCCTCCCACCAACCCCACTCCCCCATCCCCTTCCCTCAACCCCATTCCCTATCCCCCTCCCACCAACCCCACACCCCTCACCCCCAACCCCATTGCCTTTCTGGCTCCCACCGACCCCATTCACTCCCAGCCACCCCAACGCCATTCCCTCCCCCTGTTCCCCCCCGCACCCCAACCCTTTCCCTCCCCACCCCCCACGTTCCCTCCCCCCTCGTTCCCTCCCCACTCCCCCCCGTTCCCTCCCCACCCGTTCCCACCCCACTCCCCTCCACACCCGTTCCCTCCCCACCCCCCCAGTTCCCTCCCCACCCCCCACCCGTTCCCTCCCCACCCGTTCCCTCCCCACTCCCCCCCCACCCGTTCCCTCCCCACTCCCCCCCCACCCGTTCCCTCCCCACTCCCCCCCCACCCGTTCCCTTCCCACTCCCCCCCCACCCGTTCCCTTCCCACTCCCCCCCGTTCCCTCCCCACTCCCGTTCCCTCCCCACTCCCGTTCCCTCCCCACCCCACCCGTTCCCTCCCCACCCCACCCGTTCCCTCCCCACTCCCCCCCCACCCGTTCCCTCCCCACTCCCCCCCCCACCCGTTCCCTCCCCACTCCCCCCCCACCCGTTCCCTCCCCACTCCCATTCCCTCCCCACTCCCCCCCCCACCCGTTCCCTCCCCACTCCCCCCCCCACCCGTTCCCTCCCCACTCCCCCCCCACCCGTTCCCTTCCCACTCCCCCCCGTTCCCTCCCCACTCCCGTTCCCTCCCCACCCCACCCGTTCCCTCCCCACTCCCGTTCCCTCCCCACCCCACCCGTTCCCTCCCCACTCCCCCCCCATCCGTTCCCTCCCCACTCCCCCCCCACCCGTTCCCTCCCCACTCCCCCCCCCACCCGTTCCCTCCCCACTCCCCCCCCACCCGTTCCCTTCCCACTCCCCCCCGTTCCCTCCCCACCCCACCCGTTCCCTCCCCACTCCCGTTCCCTCCCCACCCCACCCGTTCCCTCCCCACTCCCCCCCCATCCGTTCCCTCCCCACTCCCCCCCCACCCGTTCCCTCCCCACTCCCCCCCCCACCCGTTCCCTCCCCACTCCCCCCCCACCCGTTCCCTTCCCACTCTCCCCCCCCACCCGTTCCCTCCCCACCCGTTCCCTTCCCACTCCCCCCCGTTCCCTCCCCACTCCCATTCCCTCCCCACTCCCCCCCCCACCCGTTCCCTCCCCACTCCCATTCCCTCCCCACTCCCCCCCCCACCCGTTCCCTCCCCACTCCCATTCCCTCCCCACTCCCCCCCCCACCCGTTCCCTCCCCACTCCCCCCCCCACCCGTTCCCTCCCCACTCCCCCCCCACCCGTTCCCTTCCCACTCCCCCCCCCACCCGTTCCCTTCCCACTCCCCCCCCACCCGTTCCCTTCCCACTCCCCCCTGTTCCCTCCCCACTCCCGTTCCCTCCCCACCCCACCCGTTCCCTCCCCACTCCCGTTCCCTCCCCACCCCACCCGTTCCCTCCCCACTCCCCCCCCACCCGTTCCCTCCCCACTCCCCCCCCCACCCGTTCCCTCCCCACTCCCCCCCCCACCCGTTCCCTCCCCACTCCCCCCCCACCCGTTCCCTTCCCACTCCCCCCCGTTCCCTCCCCACTCCCATTCCCTCCCCACTCCCCCCCCCACCCGTTCCCTCCCCACTCCCATTCCCTCCCCACTCCCCCCCCCACCCGTTCCCTCCCCACTCCCCCCCCACCCGTTCCCTTCCCACTCCCCCCCGTTCCCTCCCCACTCCCGTTCCCTCCCCACCCCACCCGTTCCCTCCCCACTCCCCCCCCCACCCGTTCCCTCCCCACTCCCCCCCACCCGTTCCCTTCCCACTCCCCCCCGTTCCCTCCCCACTCCCGTTCCCTCCCCACCCCACCCGTTCCCTCCCCACTCCCCCACCACCCGTTCCCTTCCCACTCCCCCCCCACCCGTTCCCTTCCCACTCCCCCCCCACCCGTTCCCTTCCCACTCCCCCCCCACCCGTTCCCTCCCCACTCCCCCCCCACCCGTTCCCTCCCCACTCCCCCCCCCACCCGTTCCCTCCCCACTCCCCCCCCACCCGTTCCCTCCCCACTCCCCCCCCACCCGTTCCCTCCCCACTCCCCCCCCACCCGTTCCCTTCCCACTCCCCCCCGTTCCCTCCCCACTCCCATTCCCTCCCCACTCCCCCCCCCACCCGTTCCCTCCCCACTCCCATTCCCTCCCCACTCCCCCCCCCACCCGTTCCCTCCCCACTCCCCCCCCCACCCGTTCCCTCCCCACTCCCCCCCCCACCCGTTCCCTTCCCACTCCCCCCCCACCCGTTCCCTTCCCACTCCCCCCCGTTCCCTCCCCACTCCCGTTCCCTCCCCACCCCACCCGTTCCCTCCCCACTCCCGTTCCCTCCCCACTCCCCCCCCCACCCGTTCCCTCCCCACTCCCCCCCCACCCGTTCCCTTCCCACTCCCCCCCGTTCCCTCCCCACTCCCGTTCCCTCCCCACCCCACCCGTTCCCTCCCCACCCCACCCGTTCCCTCCCCACTCCCCCCCCACCCGTTCCCCCCCCACCCGTTCCCTCCCCACTCCACCCCCACCCGTTCCCTCCCCACTCCCCCCCCACCCGTTCCCTCCCCACTCCCCCCCCACCCGTTCCCTCCCCACCCGTTCCCTCCCCACTCCCCTCCCACCCGTTCCCTCCCCACTCCCATTCCCTCCCCACTCCCCCCCCACCCGTTCCCTCCCCACTCCCCCCCCCACCCGTTCCCTCCCCACTCCCCCCCCCACCCGTTCCCTTCCCACTCCCCCCCCACCCGTTCCCTTCCCACTCCCCCCCGTTCCCTCCCCACTCCCGTTCCCTCCCCACCCCACCCGTTCCCTCCCCACTCCCGTTCCCACCCCACCCGTTCCCTCCCCACTCCCCCCCCCACCCGTTCCCTTCCCACTCCCCCCCGTTCCCTCCCCACCCCACCCGTTCCCTCCCCACTCCCCCCCCACCCGTTCCCTCCCCACTCCCCCCCCACCCGTTCCCTCCCCACTCCCCCCCCACCCGTTCCCTCCCCACTCCCCTCCCACCCGTTCCCTCCCCACTCCCCTCCCACCCGTTCCCTCCCCACTCCCATTCCCTCCCCCCACCCGTTCCCTCCCCACTCCCCCCCCACCCGTTCCCTCCCCACTCCCCCCCCACCCGTTCCCTCCCCACTCCCCCCCCACCCGTTCCCTCCCCACTCCCATTCCCTCCCCACTCCCCCCCCCACCCGTTCCCTCCCCACTCCCCCCCCCACCCGTTCCCTCCCCACTCCCCCCCCCACCCGTTCCCTTCCCACTCCCCCCCGTTCCCTCCCCACTCCCGTTCCCTCCCCACCCCACCCGTTCCCTCCCCACTCCCCCCCCCGTTCCCTCCCCACTCCCCCCCCCGTTCCCTCCCCACTCCCCCCCCGTTCCCTCCCCACTCCCCCCCCCCGTTCCCTCCCCACTCCCCCCCCCGTTCCCTCCCCACTCCCCCCCCCGTTCCCTCCCCACTCCCCCCCCCGTTCCCTCCCCACTCCCCCCCCCGTTCCCTCCCCACTCCCCCCCCCCGTTCCCTCCCCACTCCCCCCCCCGTTCCCTCCCCACTCCCCACCCACCCGTTCCCTCCCCACCCCACCCACCCGTTCCCTCCCCACCCCACCCACCCGTTCCCTCCCCACCCCACCCACCCGTTCCCTCCCCACCCCACCCACCCGTTCCCTCCCCACCCCACCCACCCGTTCCCTCCCCACCCCACCCACCCGTTCCCTCCCCACCCCACCCACCCGTTCCCTCCCCACCCCACCCCACCCACCCGTTCCCTCCCCACTCCCCCATTCCCTTCCCTCCCCACTCCCCCATTCCCTCCCCTCCCCACTCCCCCATTCCCTCCCCTCCCCACTCCCCCATTCCCTCCCCTCCCCACTCCCCCATTCCCTTCCCTCCCCTCCCCACTCCCCCATTCCCTTCCCTCCCCTCCCCACTCCCCCATTCCCTTCCCTCCCCTCCCCACTCCCCCATTCCCTTCCCTCCCCTCCCCACTCCCCCATTCCCTTCCCTCCCCACTCCCCCATTCCCTTCCCTCCACTCACTCACTTTCCTTTTTTCCCTTTCTTTCTCCCTCCTCCCTTCATTACCTCGCGCTCCTCTCACCCGCTGCACGAGGCGTTCGCGCCCTTTTCTGTTAACGGCCGTTCCTTTTCCCGCCTCGGTGACGTCACGGTAAGGGCAGGGCCGCCGCCGATTGGACGGCAGGTGAGGGGGGCGGTTGGAGATGTGGATACCCGCGAACTGAGTGAGTGATGGCGCAAGGGTCACCGTTTGAAACAAAGTCAGCAGCACCGCTAATAATTATAGCCTGGCTTAAAGAGGCCGTTTCATTCAAAATATTTAAAAGTCCAAACAGTATGGTGTTGGGGGAGAAACAGCTTGCACCTTTACCACTCGGGGCGATAGGGTTCGGGTAATAATAGGAGCTGAGCAGGTTAGAGACCCTAGGGCGTGAAGGTTGTAAAACCTGCTCATCACCAGCATCAGGGAGTTCTCACGGCCGAGGAAGGATTTAGAGTCGGGAGGGAATGATCCAGTTGCCGTGCTCCATCTAGCAATGACGTGGGCATGAGTTTCTGCTGAAAGAATCCGAGGAGTTTAAAACTGAGGCAGTATCTCTGGATTCGTTGCAAATTAAGCCTCGCCAAGGGAGGGGTTCACTTACTTGCTTTGGGAGTAAAGAGAAGCGTCACTAAACTGATTTCTGGATTAAGATGATTGTTTATAACAAGGTTGAATGGATAAAGCGTAGTTGACAAACACGAGAGGCAGTTTCATTGAAGTATGAAGTGTTTTAGGGACTTGATAGAGTAGGTGCTGGGAAAATCACCGAACATCCGATCTTTAAAATATTGACCTTTGCAACGTTGTGTTTTTTTTTCTCTCTATCTCTCCACCGTTGCTGCAAGACCTGCCAAGTTTCTCCAGCAATTTTATCTCTGAGGGGAATCTGGCACTTAGCTTCACGGTCTCAGGATATAAAGATTCGGCAGTCAGGACAGCGATAGGAAGAAAAATCTGATCTCAAAGTGTTGGGGATTTTTAAATTTTATACCCTAAAGGGAGTGGATGTTCAGGAGTGGAGTAGTTTCAAGTTAACACAATGAGAATAGACGGAAGGTTAATATTCAGAACTGCAGGAATGGCGTGAGAGGCCACTTCATGGTCCGGTTAGCACTAGTCTTGGACAAAGTTAGTTTCCACTTAAGCCAGGCTGGGACCAACGTATGGGCAAACTGAATAACTAAGGCCGTAGAGTGGGCTTTTAAACAAAAAAAAAGGGCTGGGAATATTCAGGAAATGGTAGATTAAGAAATGGAGGGGGAAAGGTCAAAAAAGTAAACCTTTGGAGATGTGAACCAGAACAATGTTGTGAACAGCATGTGTAGAGAGAGACAAATAGTTAACATTTTAAATCCACTAAGACTTGAAATCTGGGGAAATGTCAAAATTGGTAAGTAAGGAACAGATAGAATGCAGACATTGCAAGTGATTACAAATACAAACAGCCTTTGTTGCAAGGGAAAGGAATATAAAATGAGTCTAGTTTTCCTGCAGCTGGACAGGGCATTGCTGAGACTACAACCACTGCTTGGAGTTTGTAAGCAGTTAAAAGACACCAATACCTTGCTGTTTGGTTAGCTTCACCAAACTCCACTTCTTTATTTTCTGAGATAAGTTCTGTGCTTTCTCAAACCCATTCTTTATTATCAAGGCAAAAGCCTTCTCATTTTCCCCCAATTGTCGAATCTGTTTAATATTCAGTTTTGTTCCCCTTATTTCAAAAAATGTACATAAATGTATTAGCAGTTCAGAGAATGTTCACACAACTCATTTCTGAGATGGAAGTCTTGCCTTATGAGGAAAAGTTGAGAGGTTGGAGCTGTGCCACCATACCGTCTAATTTTCTTCCTGGCTGTGTGCGTCTCCAGCACCCATGTATAGCTGCAACTTCTGGAACCAAAGTCAGGACTACAGTTGATGTACCACCACTGCCATACAGGGAATCTTGGAGCAGCTGTGCACACATGCAATTTAGATGGAAAGTTGAGCTGCATTCATTGGAGTTTGAAATAAAAATTGTGTTACATATAGTATCATCTGAAAGCTTGAATTTTTAAAATTGGGCAGTGGGCTTTGGTTTCAGCTCCACGAAGAATTTTTTTCTTTAAGAAATCAGAAGATCATTTGGAGAGGTGATGTAAATACATCATTTCCAAGAAGGCCTCTGACTTAGTAAGAGGCTAGCCAGATACCTACATGTTAATTCATTAGGTATTTAGACTGCTGAGTTTATGACAGAACAAAAAAAACTAGAGGCCACTGGTGGTTTTGTTTGTGTGATCTGGTAGGGACAGTGACAGTGAGATAGATGATTTATACACACAACAAAAACAAAGTTGCTGGAAAAGCTCAGCATTCTGTGGAGGAGAAAAGAGTTAATGTTTCGGGTCCGGTGACCCTTCCTCAGATGACTTATAAATGGAGTCTCCTGCAATCTGACTAGCCCAAGTTGAAATACTGGGATAGTTAGACAATACCTTTTCATGCATTAGATGAAGGAAATTGGGAAGAGCTAGTAGAGAAATTGAAGGTCTGTAGAGGTATACTCAGATGTGTCATGTTTACCAGGCTTTATGTGGATTTGGAGAAATCAGTACAATCATGAAGCAGAAGTCGACTCTCCCTGAGAATAACTAAAACCAAAACACCCCAAGAATCTCGCCTCGCCTCATGATCTGTTAAGGGAACTGTGAAAAATGGCTAACCTGCCTTTCACTTCCCAATCTGTCATAAAGGGGAGTTTAAATAAAATGAACTCCTAATAGTCACTCCATAATCAACAAGTAACAATTTATTTATCTAACTCTAACAGTGAACAAATTAACAGAACTACTTACAAACTGAACAATTCCCCTCTTAACTGCTAACTATTCCTGAATAGAACAAAATTCTAACGGTATGCTATTCCAATAAATAGAAATCCACTTATGTAAACTAAATTAGTACATAAAAAAAAACTTAAAACTTCGTGTCTCAAAATTACAGCCAGGATATGTCTTCTGGAATGTTTGGTGCCTTCTCCGCTTATTCAGTCAGGAGCGCCTTTCTCCGTCAAATCCTTGTGTCAGGAATATTAGGTAAGAGTGCCGCTATACCTTAGTCACATGATGGTTTTCTGAGAGCTTAGAGAATTCTGTGAGAGCCAGTGAGTTTCTCTTGCTCATTGTTGACTCTAATAGATGGCAGTTACTGTCACACTGATTTTTGAATGCCCTCTACTTTTTTCCCCTTGAAAACCTATCAATTTCTTACAATAGGATTGGTCCTAGGTTGTTAAAAATGATCAGATTTAAATTTTTTAAATTCAGTTTTTAAGTGTCTGGTTTAAATTAATTGGCTGACTTTCGATTGGGTAACCGTAATACTAAAACAAACTACTGCCTGTGTTACTAACCACACAACCTTTTGATATAATGTTTTATTTCAGCAGCTTTCTGTGCAGCTGCACATTTTAAAAAATCTCCAAGCCGAGAAAAAACGCATCATCTTTTAAAGGGGTCGTGCACTCTTCCCCTCCCCCCATCATTTTATGTACATCAAGTACTCTACCCAACTTCACAACACCTCTCCTTAAGAAAAAAAATTGAGCCATCATGATTAAAAGATAGCTTCATTTTTTTTTCTCTACACAGTAAAGCCATTATTACCAGATCCATAGATCATTAATCTACAGTTACCCATTTCACACTATATAACTTATATACCATTGAACACTGCCATTTCTATCTTATAGATACATTTTCCTTTCAAATCCATGATGATGCATCAGTAGTAACATTTTCACGACCCGCAACATGTCCAATCCATAAATTAAATGCTTCTAACATAAAACTCCAATGAAATAGTCTAGTGTTCTAGTCTTCAAATCTTTACAACAATGTCAATAGGTTGTGATCAGTGTACACAATCGTCTCGGATCTGTCATTTGCAACATAAACATTAAAATATTGTAAGGGGCCAGGACCAAACTCAATAACTCGTTTTCAACGATTGGGTATTTTCTCTGGTGGATATTCAGTTTCTTTGAAAAATAACCGATTGAGCTTTCAATTTCACAGTCATTCTCCTGTAACAACACAGATTGCTTGAGTGAATAAAGACTTAAGAGTTTCAAGAAATTTGGCACGGCTAAAACTGGCAAGGTGCTTTGAAACTCTCAAGCACCTCCTGGCATTGGTCTGTCCACTGGAATTTTGTGTTCTTCTTGAACATATTCATCAGCAGTGCCACCACACTACTAAAGCTTGGTACAAACTTCCATAGAATCCGCTCAGTTCCAAAAATTGTAGCACTTCCTTCTTCGAGGATGGTCTTGAAAATTCCTCAATTGCCTTCATTTTCACGTTACCATACATGAGTTCTTATCATTTCTGGAAGTGAATTTTTGAACTCCTCCAACAGAATAAGATCCTCATATGTCTTTTCTATCTGTAATGCTCTCAGTCATCTATCAAAGTTGCTATGTTTAATTCTTTCAAATTCAACATAAGTCTGACCTGGTTTCGTTCTTATACTCCTTAACTGTTGTCTATGGTACCAATTTGTAGGCATGCAAAATAGCCCGCTTCATTTCTTCATACACTCTTGATACTTCATCTGATAGCGCTGCAAACACCTTACTATCCCTACCTACCAACTTAGTATGAATTAACATTACCCACAGTGTCTCTGGCCAATTCATCTGGTTAGCCAATTTCTCAAAGGAAATGAAAAAGGTTTCTGCATCATCACCCTCCTCTTCACTAAGCCTCTCTTCTACCTTCATTTCTGTCCTTTTAAATTAACTTTCTTGTTTAATTTGCAGCTTGCGAATTTCAAACTCTGTCTCTCTTTCTCCCTTTATTCTCTTTTTCTTTTTGTCTTTCCTCTGCTTATAACTCTAATTCAAACTGTTTCAATTCCCTCTCTTCCTCTTCTGCCTTGGCTCTTCTTTCTGTTTCTTTGTCTTCTAACTCCAATTGTCTAATTTTCAATTTAATTTTGTTTAACACTTGCCTGTTTTTCTGATATCCCTAAATGCTTGACCAAATCTGTGACAATTTCAGCTTTTCTCTTATTCCAATTCTAGCCTCTTTGCTTATTCTAGAAGTATATCCTTCCTCTGTCTTTCTAAACTTTCTTGGCAAATTTTGGAAGCATCTTCAAACCCCAAAAGTTTTATTTAAACATCTAGGATACCAATCCCTAAGTCTGTTTAAATCTAATGGGATCTCTTATATCCCAAATCTGTTGAAATCTGTTCAGATCCTGAGCACAAACTGGCCAGATCCCGGACGAGCCCCTAATCTGTTACAAGGGGAGGCGGGCTTCTGTACGTGTTTCGGTTTTGGGGAGGTTGTTCGACCTCTGGTTCATAACAGTGCTAATAAAACAATATTTTTCTCAGTTAAGCTTAGACAAACAAGGACAGGTAGAAATGGAGATTTAATAAATGAATTTCACTAAAGCAGCTGGAGTTCTCAAGTGGTAATAGTTCCTACCCAGTTTCTTGGTTAGAGTATTGTATTCATGGGATTTGAAGTGGTCTTCATCATAGAATCCATACAGTGTAGGGACAGGCCATTCGGCCCATCAAGTCCACACTAACTTTATGAAAAGCATCCTTCCCAAATCTAACCCACTACCCTAACTCTATATTTTCCATGGCTAATTCATCTATCCTGCACATCCCTAGGCACTATGGCTAAGCTAAATTGTCCAATTACCAAACCCTGCACATCTATGGATTGTGGCAGGAAACCAATGGAGATCATGCAAACTGTTGCCTGAAGGTGGAATGGAACTTGGGTCTCTGGCACTGTGAGGCAACAGTGCTAACCACTCAGTATCACTGTTTATCGGGGTTAAACAACTGCTCAATTTCTTTCTATGTTTGATCTATTAAAGGAGTACTGGCAAATATTGGCTTTTCATATCAAAATCTAAAACCTTTTTTACTCCAAATGGATTGCATCATGCCACGTGGATTCAAAAATATCCCAGCTACATTCTGAAGACTTGCGTATTAAGTCGTAGCTAAAGAGCTCAACTGCTTAATTTATTTCTTCAATCCATAGAATCCCTACAG
This sequence comes from Stegostoma tigrinum, assembly GCF_030684315.1. Classification (NCBI taxonomy): domain Eukaryota; kingdom Metazoa; phylum Chordata; class Chondrichthyes; order Orectolobiformes; family Stegostomatidae; genus Stegostoma; species Stegostoma tigrinum. The sequence goes on along the minus strand of NC_081364.1, from coordinate 67,323,278 downwards.
TGTGGAAACCGGCTATTTGGCCCAACAAGTCCACATGACCCTCTGAAGAGCATCCCACCAGTCGATACTGTGTGGTGCTAGAGCAACAGAGGATGCATCAGAGGAGTAGGAAAGTCAATGTTTCGGGTTGACACCCTTCATCGGGATCAGACTCTGATGAAGGGTGTAAACCGGAAATGTCAACATTCCTGCTCCTCTGATGCTGCCTGACCTGCTACATTCCTCTAGCTTCACATCGTATTGACTCTGACTCCAGCATCTGCGGTTCTTGCTATCTCTCAGCATCCCACCCAGATCCAGCCCCGAGACTATCCCTGTAACCCTGCATTTCCCATAGCAAATGCACCTAATCTACATATCCCTGAATGTTCTGGGTAACTAGCATGACCAATCCATCTAACTTGCACATTTTTGGACTGTGGGAGGAAACTGGAGAACCCGGCAGAAACCCTTACAGACATGGGGAGAATGTGCAAACTTCTTGCTTTCAGCATTGGGAGTGGTGAGAGTGCGAGCCATGGGGCAGCCGGGAAGATAAGGTTTTCTTTATAAAAACTTACCTTGTGAAGCAGCGGCCTTCTTGCTTTCAGCATTGGGAGTGGTGAGAGTGTAGGCCAGGGGGCAGCTGGGTAGACAAGGTTTTCTTTATAAAAACTTAGCTTATGAGGCAGCGGCCTTCTTGCTGTCAGCATCGGGAGTGGTGAGTGCGCGAGCTGGGAAGATGAGGTTTTCTTTATAAAAACTTACTGGTGAGTCGGCGGCCTTGTTGCTTTCAGCGTCGGGAGTGGTGAGAGTAGGAGCTGGGAAGTGAATTAATATATTTGGGCATTGGCGAAATCTGAAACACTACATGTGTAGTGTCTCCCACCCATCCTCCTCCTCCTCTAACCAAAAAAAAGAGACTGGAGGGTCGGTAAGATAAGTTTTTTTTCCTCTATTCTTCTGGAAATCTAGAGGGAATGGAAGCTAGGGAAATTGCGTGCTCCTCTTGTAGGATGTGGGAGGTAAGGGTCACGACTGGTGTCCCTTCTGACTTCACCTGCGAGAGGTGCACCCAACTGCAGCTCCTCTCAGATTGCGTTAGGGGACTGGAGCTGGATGAACTCCAGATCATTCGGGAGGCTGAGGGGATGATAGGGAGGAGTCATAAGGAGGTAGTCACACCCAAGGTACAGGACAGAGGTAGCTGGGTAAATGTCAGGAGGGGGAAAGGGAATAGGCAGACAGTGCAGGGATCCCTTGTGGCTATCCCCCTCAATAACAAGTAAACCACTTTGGACACTGTTGAGGGGGATGACCTACCAGGGGAAAGCCATAGCAGCCAGGTTTCTGACACTGAGCCTGGCTCTGTAGCTCAGGATGAAAAGGGGGAGCAGAGGAGAGCGATAGTGATAGGAGATTCACTGGTTAGGGGAACAGACAGGAGATTCTGTGGTACCAAGCAAGACTCCCAGATGGTATGTTGCGTCCTGGGTGCCAGGGTCAGGGATGTCTCAGATCGAGTCTTCAGGATTCTTGAGGAGGAGGGAGAGCAGCCAGAAGTCGTAGTACACATCGGTACCAATGACATAGCTAGGAAGCAGGATGAGGACCTGAAAAGTGATTACAGGGATTTAGAATGGAAGATGAACGCCAGAACGAGTAGGGTAGTAATCTCAGGATTACTACTGGTGCCACAGGCTAGTGGGGTTAGAAACAGAGAGAGTGCAGCTAAACACGTGGCTACAGAGCTTGTGTAGGTGGGAGGGCTTCAAGTTTGTGGATCATTGGGATACCTTCTGGGGAAGGTGGGACCTGTATAGGAAGGACGGGTTGTACCTGAACTGGAGGGGCACCAATATCCTGGGCGGGAGGTTTGCTAGAGTTCTTTGGGAGGGTTTAATCTGGTTTGGCAGGGGGGTGGGAAACAGAGCTACAGATCAGAGGATGGGGTAGCCGGTGTACGTACAGACAGAGCAAGCAGACAGTCTATGAGGAAGGATAAGCAGTTGATAGGGCAAAGCAGCAGTCAGTGCAATGGGTTGAGGTGTGTTTACCTCAATGCAAGAAGAGTCAGGAATAAGGGTATCGAACTTAGAGCATGGATCAGTACTTGGAACTACGATTATGTGGCTGTTAATGAGACTTGGATAACACAGGGGCAGGAATGGTTGTTGGATGTTCTGGGATATAGTTTCAAAAGAAATAGGGAGGGAGGTAAAAGAGGTGGGGGAGTGGGCATTGCTAATCAGGGATGGTATCACAGCTGCAGAAAGGGAGGTTGTGGAGGAGCGTTTCTCCACTGAGTCAGGATGGGTGGAAGTCAGAAACAGGAAAGGAGCAGTCACTTTATTGGGAGTTTTCTATAGACTCCCCAGTAGCAACAGAGACACTGAGGGACAGATTGGGAGACAGATTTTGGCAAGGTGCAGAAGTAATAGGGTCGTTGTCATGGGTGACTTCACCTTCCCCAATATAGACTGGAACCTCCTAAGTACAAACAGTTTGGATGGAGCAGATTTTGTCAGGTGTGTCCAGGAAGGATTTCTGACTCAATGTGTAGACAGGCCGACTAGAGGGGAGGCCCATATTGGATTTAGTGCTTGGCAACGAACCAAGTCAAGTTTCATATCTGTTGGTGGTAGAGCATTTCAGTGATAGTGATCACAACTCCATGACCTTTACTGTAGCCATGGAGAGGGATAGGAGCAGATGGAATGGGAAAGTATTTAATTGGGGGAGGGTGAATTACAATGCTATTAGGCAAGAACTACAGAGCACCAATTGCTGCATGATAGAAACGTGGAGATTGTTTAGGGAGCATTTGGTACAGGGATTGGAACCTTGGATGACAAGACATGTGAACACCTAGTCAAGAGGAAAAAGGAAGTTTACTTAAGGTTGAGGAAGCAAGGATCGGACAGGGCTCTAGAGATCTACAAAGTAGCAAGGAAGGAACTGAAGAATGGACTTAGGAGAGCTAGAAGCGGGTATGAGAAAGCCTTGGCGGGTAGGATCATGGAAAACCCCAAGGATTTCTATTCTTATTGAGGAACAAGAGCATGGCCAGAGTTAGGGTAGGGCCAATCAGGGATAGTGGAGGGAACTTGTGTGCAGAGTCAGAGGAGGTCCTTAATGAATACTTTGCATCAGTATTCACCTGTGAGAGGGACCTTGACGTTTGTGAGGACAGCATGAAACAGGCAGATATACTCGAACAGGTTGTTGTTAGGAAGGAGGATGTGCTAGAAAGTTTGAAAAACATGAGGATAGATAAGTCCCCTGGGCCAGATGGGATATACCCAAGGTTTCTACGGAAAGTGAGGGAAGAGATTGCTGCCCCTTTGGCAATGATCTTTGCATTCTCACTGTCCACTGGAGTAGTACCAGAAGATTGGAGGGTGGCACATGTTCATGAAAAGTAATAGGGATAATCCTGGAAATTACAGACCAGTCAGTCTTACTTCTGTGGTGGGCAAATTATTGGAGAGGATTCTGAGAAATAGTATTTATGATTATTTGGAAAAGCACTGTTTGATTAGAAATAGTCAGCATGGCTTTGTGAGGGGCAGGTCGTGCCTCACAAGCGTTATTGAATTCTTTGAGGATGTGGCAAAACACTTTGATAAAGGTGTAGCAGTCGATGTGACGTATATGGATTTTAGCAAGGCATTCAATAAGGTTCCACATGGTAGGCTCATTCAAAAAGAAAGGAGGCATGGGATTCAGGAAAATTTGGCTGTCTGGATACAAAATTGGCCGTCCAATAGAAGATGGAGGGTGGTAGTTGATGGAAAGTATTCAGCCTGGAGCTCAGTGACCAAAGGTGTTCCACGGGGATCTGTTCTGGGGCCTTTGCTCTTTGTGATCTTTATAAATGACTTGGATGAGGAAACGGAAGGGTGCTTGAGTAAGTTTGCCGATGACACTAAGGTTAGTGGAGTTGTGGACAGCATGCAGGGCTGTTGTAGGCTGCAATGGGGCATTGACAAGATGCAGAGCTGGGTAAAGAAGTGGCAGATGGAATTCAACCCAGAAAAGTAAGAAGTGATTCATTCTGGATGGTCAAATTTCAATGCAGAAGACGGTTAATGGCAGGATTCTTGGCAGTGTGGAGGAATAGAGAGATGTTGATGTCCACATCCATAGATCCCTCAAAGTTGTGACCCAAGTTCATTGTAAAGATTGCATATGGTGTGTTGGCTTTCATTGGCAAGGAGATTGAGTTTAAGAGCCATGAGGTTATGCTGCAGCTCTATAAAACTCTGGTTAGACCACATTTGGAATATTATGTTCCGTTCTGGTCACCTCATTACAGGAAAGATGTGGAAGCTTTAGAGAGGGTGCAAAAGAGATTTCCCAGGATACTAGATAACAAAGTGTGAAGCTGGATGAACACAGCAGGCCAAGCAGCATCTCAGGAGCACAAAAGCTGACGTTTCGGGCCTAGAGCCTCTCTGATGAAGGGTCTAGGCCCAAAATGTGAGCTTTTGTGCTCCTGAGATGCTGTTTGGCCTGCTGTGTTCATCCAGCTTCACACTTTGTTATCTTGGATTCTCCAGCATCTGCAGTTCCCATTATTTCTGAAACAACCTTTTCCCAGGATACTGCCTGGACTGGAGGACAGGCCTTATGAGGAAAGGTTGAGGGAGCTGGGCTTTTTTCATTGGAGCGCTTAAGGATGAGCGATGACTTAGAGGTTTACAAGATGATGAGAGGCATAGATAGAATGGTTAGTCATAGACTTTTCTCAGAGCGGAAATGACATTATGAGGGGGCATAATTTTAAAGGTGATTGGAGGAAGGTATAGGGAAAATGTCAGAGGTAGGTTCTTCACAGAGAGTGGTGGACGTGTGGAACGTGCTCTTTGCAGTGGTAGTAGAGTCAGATACTTCAGAGACTTTTAGGCGACTCTTGGATAGGCACATGGAGGATAGTAAAATGTAAGGTATGCAAGGTAGACTGATCTTAGTAGGACAAGAGGTCGCACAACATCATGGGCCGAAGGGCCTATACTGTTCTACGTTCCACGCAGTCACCCGAGATGGAATCCAACTTGGATTCCCGGCGCTGTGAGGCAGCAGTGCTAACCACTGAAACACCATGCTGCTTATGACAATGTCGTAACATACACTAACTCTTGTAAACATAAACAGTATGTAACATAAATAGAGTGGAACCTGTTTAAGCAATTATTTTCAGTTGGCTTAATAATAAATCTTAGCAAAAGTAAAATTGAGGTGGTGAGGATAACTTATCTAGGACACATCATAGGATTTGGGAAAGTGTTGCCAATAGCAGTGAAACAAAATGCTCTATTCAAATTCTCCGTTCCTAAAACTAATCAGGAAATCACGAGATTTAAGGAGTTGTGTGGATTTTATTGTAAATTTGTGCCTAAATTTAATAGAACAGCTGGCACTTTAACAGATTTAATTAAAAGAGACCATGACAATATGGTCAACAAAATTCCAAGTGCTTCTTTTTCCCTTAGAAGTTGAAGCTATTTTAGTAAAGGAACTATGTTGGCCACCGTGACTTCATTGAATCAAAGAATCCCTACAGTGTGGAAGCAGGCCCTTTGGCCCATCGAGTTCGCACAGACCCCACAAAGCCCATCCCGTTCCGTACCAGCCCCCTATTCTATCCCTGTAACCCTGCATTTCCCATGGCTAATCCACCCAGCCTGCACATCCCTGACACTATGGGCAATTTAGCATGGTCAATCCACCTAACCTGCATATCTTTGGACTGTGGGAGGAAACCCACACAGGCACTGTACATGCAAACTTCACAGTCACCCAACGCCACAAATCAAACCTGTGTCCTTGGTACTGTGAGACAATAGTGCTAACCATTCAGCCGGCATGCTGCCTCCTACAGTCAAGTAACCTCTCTATACACTGAAGACTGGAATTTTCCCAGATGACCACCTTTGATATCTTGTGGTATTTGCCTCCTGTACCGGGACATATTACGAAGGCATGTTTCGTGCAGTTTGTAGCCAGCTATCCTCCTGTCTCGAGCCTATCAAGTAATTAAGTGGTGGAGGATAGACAAGCATTGTTATCTAAAAGAACTGTAGATATCCAATGTGGTATATTACATTGTAATCATAATCCCCTGGGTTGCAAATGGATTCAAGTCTGTTCATAAATTAATCTGTCTGCAAAGCGGAATACAATACAGGACAATGTAAAGCAACTGTTCGTAAGTATACATAAAGCCCGTATGTCGGGTCTTTAAAATTGTACTACTATATGGGATCGTATTATTAAGCATGAGCATTCGTAAATCACAGATTCCCTATAATCATTTGAGATTTAGTATGAAAATACAGGTGGTCAGGCAAAATTACGAAGACCTTAGAGGAGTTGGTGCAGCTGTGCTTTGAAAGGTAGAAGAGAAACTTAGTCAGCTGCTGCAAATTGTGGGTGATTAGCTGAGGGTGGAGTCAACATAACATGATCATTAACACTGTCAGAATCATTATAAAGCAATGAGCACATCAATAAGGAAGCTCTACACGTTTTCCACCACTGATCCTTAACTGCATTCATCACAGGAACAAGTCTAGATTCCTGCTGTGAATGAGGCTACCAGTAACCTGACTCCCATTTTGCATAGTCAGCATAATATATGATGGAGTACAGGTGTTATACTGTAACAACTAATTTGAGAAAGTGTGCTGATGTTACTCCCAGGCAATGCTTAATCAAAGCTGCACAGCTGTAGCGCAACATAGCTGAGTCAATACAGGCCAATTGGCGTGCACATGCACTGACCTCCAATTCTGGAAATTACTGGTGTTCAATGGTGGAGTCATGGTCCATTGGGGGATAGGAAGAAGTGTCTGAGAGCTGGAACTTTAGCTCTGCAGTGCAGAGACTAGTACCACCCTTGTCAGCAAGCTTGATTGCAAAGTAAGGTTGGATCTGAAAGCACAGATTACAGTCAGTTCAGAAGAGGATAGGTTTGAATGGGAAAGAGAGTCAAAGAAATGAATTTGATCAATTTATTGTCACGTGTACTCATGTACAAAAGTACAGGAGTACAATGAAAAGTTTATAACGTCACCACATAAGGCTCCATCTCAGGTACAAGTACCTGGGTACGGAATCTTAAGAACAAGGTAGACAAAGAAAACCACGTCAAACATTGCAGTGATTAGAGTAGTGACACCTTCTTAGTTTTAAGTAGAAAATAAAGAAATAAAGCTTTGAGTTCAAACATTACAGTCTTTCTTTAAGTGCCTAGCCATGACAGGACTGCACTTTGAGGAATCACCAGAAGTCCATCCTGGGCTGACAGTCTGCCCTATCAGGCCAGGACGCCACCTCGCTGGGTCTTTGCTGAGTTCAAGGCTGGATGTCTGCAGCCAGGAGAAGGAAAAAAAGCAGCAAGAAAGGAAATGGATGAGCTTAATCTGAAGTGTTCTATTCTGCCACTATCTTACATTACCAACACAACCAGTGAGTGCAGGTAAAAGGCCAAAGGGAGCAAGAGTATTGGAGGCAGTAGGATGGAAAGAGGCCTTTTGTCCAAAGAAATGGACGTGGATACGAAGGAAAAAGTTTTCAAAATCATGTCATGCCTGACATTCATTAAGGTCGGAGCACAGGGGGAATAAAACATTCCTGGTAAACATCTTGTGCACTTTCTCCAAAGTCTCCACATCCCTCCTGTAGTGTGGTGACCAGAACAGCATACAATATTCCATATGTACCTTAATTGAAGTTTGATACAGCTGCAACATGACAACAACTTTTATACTCAGTTCCTTGACCGATGAAGGCAAGCATGTCATACATCTTTATCACCATATTGCCACTATCAGGGAACCATGGACTTGCACCCCAAGATCACATTGCATATTAATGCTCCTAAAAATCCTGCCATTTTCTGTATACTTTCCTCTTGCATCTGACCTCCTAAAATGCATCACCTCAGTCTTGTTGGGATTAACCTCTATCTACTATTTCTCTGCACAACTTTCCAACTGGTCTATATCCATTTGTGTCCTTTCATACCCATCCTCCAATTTGTGTTTCATCAGTAAGTTTGCAAACTTATTGATCAGACCTTTGCATTTTCATTCAAATTATTTACATATATTACAAACAACAGAGGTCCCAGCACTAATCCTTGTGAAACACCACTGGTCGCAGTCAGAAAACCACCCCTCCACAACGATCTCTTCCATCTTTCTATGATAATGCCAGTTCTGTATCCAACTTGCCAATTCATCATGGAAGACATGTGACTTAAGCTTCTGGATCAGCCTACGTTCTCAAAGTACATGTACACAATACCCACTGCCCTACCCTTGATTACTTTTGTTACTTCCTCAAGAAACTTAAAAGTTTGAGAAACAAGACCTCTCCCTGCACAAGCCATTCTGGCTATCCCCATTAAGTCCATTTTTCTCTGAATGTGAGTAAATCCTGTCCCTAAGAATCTTCTCCAATGATTTCCTTACTACTGTCATAAGGCTTACCGGGCTACAATTTCCTGGATTATTTCCACTGCTCTTAAAAAAAGGTACAACATCGGCTATTCTCTAGTCTTCTGGGATCTCATCTGCAGCTGAGGAGGATGTAAAAATGTCTGTCAAGGACCCAGCCATCTCATTTGCCTTCTTCAGTATCCTGGATAGATCTTATCAGGCTCGAGGTACATATCTGCCTTAATAATTTCAAGACACCCAGCACCACCTTCTTAATATTGATATGCCGCAGAATATCAACATGCCCTTCCCTAATCTTATCCACCATCCATGTCCTCCTCCTTGGTGAATACGAATGCAAAGTACTCATTAATGACTTCACCCACTTCATCTAAATTCCCGCATAAATTCCCTCCTTTAGCCTTAAGTGACTTACCCCTGCTCTTGCTACCCTCTTGCTCCTAATTTACATATAAAATGCCTTCTCCTTAATCATACTTGCCAAGCACATTTCACAGTCCCTTCTAGCCCTCCTAATTTCTTGTTTAAATTCTTTTCTCCTTCCCTTATACACAAAGGCCTTGTTTGATTTCAGTTTCTTAAACTGTAAATATGCTTCCGTTTTCTTTAACTACACATTCAATATCTCCTGTCATTCATCTTAAATCCCTGGCACTAAGGGAGTCCCAGTCAATATTGGGGGAAGTTAAAATCACCCATTACCACAACCTTCTTGTTTTTAAATCTTTCCATGATCTGCTTACATATCTGTTCCTCTTTCTTCTGATGGCTATTAGGAGGCTGAAGGTATAACCCCATCAGAGTGATCGTACCTTTCTCATTCCTACATTCTACCCACACAGCATTAATGGATGAGCCCTCCAAGATGTTCTCATTTTGTCACAGTTGTGACATTCTCCTCAAAGAGTAATGCAACTTCCCCCACACCTTTTACACACCTCTCTATTGCACACAAAGAATCTAAACCCTGGAATGTTCTGCTGCGAGTCCTGCCTTTCTCAACAAAGCTTTGGTGATGACTACAACATCATTGTCCCATGTACTAATCCAGGCTCTAAGCTAGATACTAACCTGGTCCTGCTGGTTCTTCCTATTAAACACACTGAACTCAACATTGAGGATATCCTCAATCACTCCACATGCTGACCACCTGCTCTGTTTCTCACCACCCTGGCACAATAGTTTAAATTAGAATGAAATCTCTGAACAGGATAACCTATAAGCACAAACAAAACTGTACTAGATCAAACTTCCATGAATTCAATGTGATGAGCAAGTCATGAAGTATAAATTATATATGACATTTCCTTTTTTGACCTCCTCATTTTGGTGGTCAAACCTACCGAGCCCAAATTATGGCACTGAACAGGGTCTATATAAAATGAAGCTAGTTCAAGACCAACTCCTACAGGGAGATGATGTGCCCCCATCCAGATGGCTGGAAGTGGGTATGACTCTTCATTCTTCTGCTATCTTGAATTCTGAATTGTTTGTTTTTGCTTGTCTTTTTATATTAATTAAAGTAACTTCAGGGGTTTTAAAAATAGATTAATTTTTTAAAAAAATGTCATAAGGTTGTTGACATTGCTGGCAAGACAGGCATTTGTTTCACCACCCTTAGTTGTCCTATGGTTGTGGCAGTGGTCTTTACTTAATGCTATATTATAGCAATTTGAGTGACGTGTGAGTTCGCTTCAGACAACAGTTGTCAACTAGAGGTGTAGAATTGGAGTTACATATGGGTTAGAATACCTTCCTGAAAAAGCATTTGAGAATCAATTGAGGTTTTATCACAATCTGACGTCTTCACAGAATACTTCTATAATACTTCACCGATAAACAACTTTCTTCTGTCAAGTTAAAAACTAATTCAAATTCACAAACTGTCTTGGTGAGATTTGAATTCACTTTTTCTGGATTATTAGTCCTACTACTAACTATTCCCCATGATTGCCAGCACAAGAAAAAAAACAAAAAAATTACCTGGTTGATCAATGCATCTGAAACAAACCCTTTTTTTGGGGTTATGAGAAGTGAACACAAGACTGCAAAGTTTATTGTACTGACCTGCGCAACTATGATACATAGGGAGAATCAAAAAGAAACCTACAATTTAAATGAAGCCCAGTAAAAGAGATTAGTCTGTTGGTAAATGCTATTCTGGCAAGATACACAGCACAGCATTAAGACAATGACACTTTACCCATAGATAATCAAGGTAACATTAAATCACTTAGATGCAACTAATACTTGTGATTTTTTTTAAAAAAATCGTAAAGTATCTTGTATAGTTAAATGCGTTAAAAATGATATCCACTTTATGTCTACCATAATGATTATCAAACTCTGAGACAAAACTGGAAAGGTGTCTGTACAGCAGAAATATGCAAAATGTGGACCACAGTCAGCACTGTCTGACTTCAATCACCCTGGAGAAATTGCTCATTGGAAAGGATAGGAGTTAACTTTACCCACACCTTTAAATGGGACTTTCAAAAAAACACCAAGACAATTGCTGTACTTATTTCTTAACTCATTTCATAGACAGTAACAATGTCCAATTATAGATGGGTTGTGGAAATTTATCCAATTTCTGTTTGCCATTTGAGTCAAACATTTGAACAAGGCTGGGCTTGGGCAGAAACTCTTGATTATTGCAATGTGGTAGCAGCTAAGGACAGAAATATGGAATAGGCCTCCTCTATCTATATATTTCACAAAAGAAAACAAGCCAAGCAGCTTATAAGGAAATCAGTGGTTGTTTGAAGTGAATATTTTCACTAGTCTTCACTGTTCCTTTTACAATTATACAGGATACGAAACACCATATACCCAAATCAGTTAACTCCAAGTACATATGTAGAAATTGCATTTACAGCTTTTACGCAAAGATTCAGGACCAGCACCAGTAATTCGTCAGCCTTTTGAGAAGGCAATCTTCCAAACCTGTCCAATGCTGACCTGGGAGAAGAGGCCTATTTTTGCTTTCTTTCTCTATCAAAATCATCAATCAAATTGAAGCAACTTTTATGGAGTAATTGTACTATTTACACATTTGATGAAAGGAACAAATTAATAAGGGAGCTTGGAGGGAAGTACTAAGGGACATCAAATTACTCAACATGATCGAATTTTGGATTCGGTTCATTCTTACAATCATATGTAATTTGGATTGTTACTAATCTTTTAGACACATGATGGTAGGATGTTAGTGAAAAGGAAAATATTTGCAAAAGGTGAGTTCATTATATATGATTATGTGCTAAATTCAGACACAATAACAAATCTGCAGATATAGAAAACTACTGAAATGGATTCACGAGTGCCAATTTTCAATATCCCACCGATGGTACAGTCTCACAAAGTAAAATAATTCTCTTTTTGGCACTTTATCTGAAAAGGACAACTTGACAGCCAAGATGTATTTTCAGACTGTTCTTTTTGATCTGATTTCAGTGGTAGCATACTTTCCCTTGCTGAGCTTCCTTTACATTTCAGTTATGTTAATTAATTGTTCTATTCAAAAAGGACACTTCAAAAATTGACTGCAAATTAATTAATTTTCTGAACGAACACAAAAACTGCTTCTAATTCATCACCAGTTCAAATGCCTCCTCTAATAATTACAGCCACCACCTTGCGTTAAAGAAACACTAAATCCTGCTGAAGTTGGGCTATGAGCACCACAGTTGCGCAGGCCTTTATAATCTTTTATTTTATGCTGCACTTATTTTCCAAACAAATTGAAGTGCTGCCGTTAAACAGTTTGAAGTACTGATGCATTTTGATGGTACTGCAGCAGTAAAGCCGATTTCACTCCCACTCAATTAGACAATACATCTACTGATGGTCTCTTAAGATCCTGATGAAAGACCTTGGAATGTAATGTGTTCTGCTGCTCCAGAATCATCTCCATCATTTTTGCTCCTCTCTGGAAGTAAAGGTGTATCAGATAAGTCTTCTTTGTCATCTTCATCCATACTAGGCCAAGCTACTTGATCTTCAACACGTTTCAGCCGTTCATTCAAAGCCTTCAATGCCAACTGTCTGAGGGTAAAGAGGAGGAAGTAAAAAAAATTGATAATTCAAAGTGCAAATCAGTTTGAACATTCACCACATACCAAAGAATCGAACATTTAAAATCTAATAAGTACATTTAAATGCTACCGATTTTTATTGTTTAGTGACTACTATATTTTTAGCTGCACTATTAATTATTGACCAACACCTCCCATTAAACTGTTAATAAAATTGGAGTTAAAGCCAATTTTAGGAATGTCTACATAAAAAGCACTTCAGGATATGAGTTGGGAATGGAAAACATATGCCATACAGAAATAAATACTCTGGTGACCCTTACAAAGGTAGAACTACTTGGTAAATCCAGTACCCATTGTAAATGCAGAGCTATTAGTGTGCAAAGTAGCTGGTAACGAGATACATTTTCTGCATTTGATTTCAAAGAAAAGCAGTTTTCAGAAGTCACCTGCTTCTGCCTAATTTTTATTCAATAAAGTCACACTACTCAAATAACATCTTCACATTCATCCATTGCAGGTATGCCCGCACACGTCTACAAATTCACTCCCATTCTATAGTCAGAAGCAAAGAAATAAGAGAAGTTTTAAACTCTCACACCATTTCATACAATGCTGCACTGTCACCAGTTTTCCAAAAATGCAAGTTTTTTTTTGAGGAAAAACAAATACTTATTTCAAATCTGCTTCTGTATTCCAATCTCTCTCTCAGTGATCAGATGATCAGTTTTTCTTCTCTGGCTACAAAAATCCGACACAAAATATGTTTGCGATCAAGACAATCCAATCCCTAGGCAGAAATACCACAATAGTTAATAATTCTGCAACGAGCCTGTAGGAGTTCGAAGATTTGAATGGTAGGAGGCACATGTATCAACTGAGTTTTTACTTTACATCTGCATAGGTCATATCTGACTGCAGGGCTCAACACCATCATCTGGTGACAGAAGTGGAGAAATTTTCATTTCTCAGTACAGCCATCCATCATTTACGAAGTCAGGAAACATTGTTCTAGAATCCTGCAATCAGGTTGTGAGAGGCCAAAAACAACAACAGTTTGAATGCAGGCTACACTATACCACTACAGCAATAATCTGATCCTGGCACAGATCTGTTAGCTCAAAGAGTTGAGCATTCAATCTCAGCAGTGTTTCCTTTGTCTCAACACAGGTTAGGCAGCTCAGTTTCAAAATAGGCTGTAGGTTTATTTCAGAATGCTGCGTTTTTTTTTAATGAAATTAATAACATAAAATGATATGATAGGCTGAGGAGAGAACCACAGGAGACAAAACATGGTGCTTATCATAATATAACAGTTAAAGTTTTAGCTGGGCAAGGGAAGCACCAATGTATCCAAAAGGCATTCACACCTCTTTCAGAACTCATCCAGTCTAGTAATGCTATCTAATTCCATCATATATTGCGATGTGGTTTTTTGGATTTCAGCTTTGGGTGGTGAAAAACTGTCTCAAAGTATTCAGGCTATTGAATACTTTAATACTTGAGATAACAGAGATAACATAACTCAAACTGGCAATATTCCATCATGCTTTTGGCTTCTGTTTTGTTGGAAGATTTTAAAAAAATTTATTTTAGAGTATGTAACTTCTGGTTTATTCTTGTAACCACAACAGTTATGTGGTCAGAATCGTGATCCCCAGAATGGCAGAAGGCTGAGCCATTACTGCTGAAACTTACCTTGTCAGAGATAGTCATTGCCTTGCACGTGTGATGCTTCTTACTAATTATCTACCCAAGTCAGATATTTAGTGCATATTCTGTAGGTTCAAGCTCTACAGGAGGGGAATGGTGATGGAGTGAGCTCATTCTGGTAAGGTTAAAAGAAAATCCTGAGGATTTGGGCACATCATCTAGATGGCATTTCAGTGCAATGGAGACAGTCTTGTCAGGAATGACATCTTTCAGGTGAGACATTAACTGAAATAAGGCTGTGGTTAGGCAGAGTTTGGGACACAACCTGAGGGCTGTCCAGATGACCATAAAGACCACAATGTTTGGAGTTTGTCAATAAACAGAAATATGGTTTTGCCACAGTTGGGTTGTTACTGAAGATTCACTCACAATTGAACAAACTGGCTGCAATGACTAACTGACCCAAGGCATTAAAACATAATAGTAACAAAAGGAGGCGGTATGTAGGTCTTGAGCTGTTGTTTTATTTAATAAGTTCATTGCCGACCCTTGGCCTCATGTTCCTAGATTCTGTCAGAATATTCAGCTCAGCCTTGAATATAGTCATTAATGGGTCACCCAGAGATTTTGGGATAAAGGGCGGCACAGTGGCTAGTACTGCTGCCTCACAGCGCCAGGGACCTAGGTTCAATTCCACCTTCGGGAAACTGTCTGTGTGGAGTTTGCACATTCTCCCCATGTCTATGTGGGCTTCCTTAGGGCGCTCTGGTTTCTTCCCACAGTCCAAAGTCATGCAAGGTAGGTGGATTGGCCATGCTAAATTGCCCATAGTGTCCAGGGATGTTTAGGTTATGTAGGTTAGACATGGGGAAATGCCAAGGTAGGAGAATGAGTCAGGGTGGGATGGTCTTCAGAGAGGCGGTGTGGACTTGAGCTGAATGGCCTGTTTCCGCACTGTAAGGATTCAAAAAAAAATTCTATAAAAAATTCCAAAGATTTATGGCATGCAGTGAAATCTCTCTTCATCTCAATCTGAAATAGCAATTTCCTTATCCTGAGTCTGACTGTTCCAGACATTTCAGTCAGGGTAAAACAATATCTCAATATCTACCTTGTTAAGCTGTTTCAAAATCTTACACTTCAATAAAATTTGCTTATCATCCAAATTCTAGAGAACAGAGCCTCTATAGTCAATATCTCCCCATAAGTCAATCCTGCCATTCCAGCAATCTTCATTGCACCTCTTCTAAAGCAAGTATATCCTTTCTGAAATTCAGACACCGAAATTGTACAAGAAATCCCAGGCATGCTCTCACAAAACCCTCATTTGATTGCGGCAAACTGCTGTATTCTTGCACTCCAACATGTAATGAAGGACAGGAATACCATTTACCTTCCCGAATGAATACGGTACTAATGTTAACTTTTTGTTTCATGTACAAGGACAAGGAGAGCATTTTGGAAATAGTGATCACAACTCCTTAGGTTTTAACATAGCAATGAATAAGGATAAGTCAGGACATTACAGGAAGCTATTACATTAGAGGAGGGGAAATTACGTCACTACTAGGAAGGAGGTAGGAAGTGTTAATTAGAAGGAGCCATTCTCGGACAAGTCCACATTCGACAAGTGGAAGTTGTTTAAAGACCTACTGATCAGAGGTCAGGACTGGAATGTTCCAGCATGACGGAAAGACAAGGAAGGTGAGGTAAGGGACTCTTGGGTAATTGTGCGCACGCGCATGGGTGTGTGTGCATGTCCGTGTGTGGCAGGGGGGTGCATTTAGTCAAAAGGGAGAAAGAAGCATGGAACCTAAATTCAGATAGTGTCTGAGAAGAATATAAAGATAGCAAGAAAAGACACAAGGAAGGAATTAGGACAGCAAGAAGGGGCATGAAATTACCTTGGCAAGTCGGGTTAAAGAGAATCCCAAAGCATTCTATACATACATTAAAAAGAAGAGGATAACTACGGAGAAGGAAGGACCACACAAGGATAAAGGACACAACATGTGCTTAGAGGTACAAGATGTGAGCGAGATCCTAAATGAATACTTTGCATCTGTATTAAACCAGGATATACTAACCCAGGATAGTGAGGTCAATGTGGAGCATGTTGATATGCTAGGGAAATTTGAGATCAAAAAAGAAATGATGTGGAGTCCCTTGAAGAGCAATAACGTGGATAAGTCCCCAGGCTGATGGTATTTACCCCAGGTTATTGAGAGGCAAAACAGGAGATTACTGATGCCTTGACCAAAGATCTTTGTATCCTCACCAGCTCCTGGAGAGGTCCTGGAGGACTAGCTAGTAGCTCACGTTGTTCCTCTGTTCAAGAAGGGAAATAGGGATAATTCAGGAAATTATAGACTGGTGAGTCTCACAACGATTGTTGGGAAGCTACCGGAGAGAACTCCTCAGGACTGGATTTACACGTATTTGGAAAAGCATGGCCCAATTAGGGACAATCAGCATGCCTTGGTGCATAGCAGGTCACGTCTTACTAACTTGATTAATTTTTTCGGGAAAGTGATGGAAGTAATTACTTAGGGTACAGCAGTGGATATTGTCCACGTGGATTTTAGTTACGATGTGGAGGTTTCGTGTTAGACTGGGTTGGACAAGATCACAAATTGCATGACACCAGAGGATTTATAATCCAACAGGTTTATTTGAAAACAAGCTTCATCAAGTGAAGTGAGAAAGAAGCACACAGAACACAGAATTTATAAGATGGGTCATACAACTGATGAGAATGTATTAAACAAACCTAAGATGCTGTTAAATCTTTAAGCAGTTAGGTTATAATTGATTAAAATGTTCCCAAATTCCTTTGTAAGTCACTGTCCTCAGAGAACTAGAGGTTTTAGCAGTGTAAAGAAGTGGTGACATTCTAGGTCAGACAATGCATGTTAAGTAAGAGGCCTTGCTCAGAATCTGTCTGTGATTTGGTTTGGAGTCAGACTGATTTTATTTCTACAGTAGGAATTTATAAAACACCACATTGACTGACTGTCTATAAAGTGTGTGCTATTTAAACAAAATAGAATGTATCTGCAAATATAAATTCACCTGCTTTGTGTGTATGAGAAAGTGTGTGTGTGGTGGGGGGGGGGTGTGGAAGATTATAGTTAGACTTTTGAAAAGGTCCCTCATGGTAAGCTCTTTTAGAAGATTAAGATGCGTGCGATCCACATGACTTGACCACTTGGATTCGGAATTGTCCATGTTTCAGGGTGGGACAGTCCTGATGAAGGCTTCTGACCCAGAATGTCGACTACGCTGCTTCTTCGATGCTGTCTGACCTACTGTGTTCCTCCAGCGCCACACTATGTATCAGCATCCTGGTAAACCTCTTCTGCATCCTCTCCAAAACCTCCGCATCCTTTCTGTAATTTGGTAACCAGAATTGAATACAATACTCTAAGTGTGGTCTAATCAAAGCCTTTATGAAGCTGCAAGATGACAGCCTCACTCTTGTACTCAATTACCCAACCAATAAAGGCAAGAATGCCATATGCCTTATTTTACACCCTATTCCTCCAGTTCCACACTGTATCAATTCTAACTTCCAGCATCTATAGTTCTTGCTATCTCCTTTACCAGGATGCTGCCTGGATTAGAGGGTACAAGCTACAAGGATAGGCTAGAAAAACTCAGATTGTTTTCTCTAAAGTGGCAGAGGCTGAGGGGAGACTTGATAGAAGTCTATAAAATTATAAGATAGGTTTGATAATCAGAAATTTTTTTTCCCAGAATTTAAAAGTCTAATACTGGGGGGCATGCACTTAAGATGAGAGGGGAAAGTTTAGAGGAGAAATGAGGGGCAAGTTTTTTTTTAAAAAAACACAGTAGAAGTCGTCTGGAACACACTGCCAGATGTAGTGGTAGAGGCAGATAGGAGTAGAAACTTTTAAGGGAGTTTTAGATAAACTCGCAAATATTCAGAAAAATGGATCACGGGCAGGGTGAAGGGATTAATTTAATTTGGCGTCATGTTTGACATAACATCATGGGCCAAAGGGCCTGTTTCTGTGCTGTTCTGTTCTACATTCTAACAAAAATATTGTGAATATTCCTATTCTTCCTCGTTGCCCACTTAATTAAACTGTCTATATTAACAGACTGTCCTCCTCACAGCTTACTTTCCAACCTAGCTTTGCATCATCAACAAGCTATATACAATACTCAGTCAATTCATCAAATTATTAAACACAGATTGCAAATGTTATTCCTATTCCAAGCAAGTTGAAATGCAAAGGTAGACACTACTACTTTTCTCGCTAATTGTTAGGTTTATTAACAGAATGCTGCACATCTACTTCTTACTAAGTCTAGGTCCCAGCAGGTACTGAGTACTTCATTACACAACATCCTTCATTTTTGTCTCTTAACAACATAATTCATCATTGGTGGTCTCTCTTCCACACTCAGCATGAGTCTATAGGTGGCTGTACTGACTGATATGGCCAACATAGGCTCTGTTACACTTGGGGCAGGTGGTGGTCACGGGAAGGGATGGGTGGGATATTGAAGTGGCAGTGTGCTCCTTTCCCTATTTTTGCCTGGCATCCATCTTTTCCCAATGGCAAGTCTCGGGGTACTTGACACCTTCCCGGATACTACTCTCTTACCTTGACAGTCTTGGGCCAGTGATTCCCAAGTGTCTGTGGGAATGCCGTACTTTGCCAATGAGGCCTTGAGGGTATCACTGAAGTGCTTGCTCTGACCAGCAGGGCCTTGCCTGCCATTTTAAAACTGGGAATAGAGCACCTGCTTGGAGAGTCTTGCGTTAGTCATGCAGACGATGTGCCCAGTCTATTGTAGCTGATCAAAGATGAACAAGTGCCTTGATGATGGGGATGTTGGCTTGTTCAAGGATACTGGCGTTAGTGCATCTATCTTCCCAGTGGATTTGCAGGGTCTTAACAACATAATTTACATACTACTAAAGAATAAATAGCTGAGCTCTCATTGCTGATCCTTGTGCTGGTCCACAGTTAACAGACTGATAACCTGAAAATCACCCATTCATTCCAATTCTTTCTTTTCTTTGAACCAATCTGTTATTTGTGTTAATACACTATCCTCAATCTGATATACCTTGTGCAACCATCTGCTGTATGATGAAATTTTATGACGTACTATGATTCTCTGGGGCAGGAAATGATGAGATTCCATTCTAGTTTGCCCTGACAATCTTGATGATTTCCAGGTGTCAGCTTAAGCGAGAGCGCTGCCACTAAACAAGAAATAAAAAGTTGTCTGACTCCAAAGATGAAGCAGATAATCTAGACTCACACTGCACTGCAGAACAGAACAGTTAAACACTGCACAAAGGTGGTGCTATCTTTTAGATAAGACATCAAATTGAAGCCCTGTCTGCCCTGACAAGTGAACATAAAAGATTCCCTGACACTACTTAAAGAGGAGTTCTGCCCGATACCTGGGTCAATTTTAAATATTTAATGAACTCAGAGGGAATCTGCAGTACATATTTCCTACAATACAAATTACCATTCTTCTGAAAGTGAAGGGCTTTGGTTCATGCTGAGGTTATTGAGGATTCTACATAAATGCAGGCCTTTCTTTCAAGACACACACTTATTACCAAGAAGCACTGGTGCAAGCTAAATAAATTACATGAGAACGATGATTCACTTATATACAAAGCAGTTATTCTACAGCTGAGATGTATTACACTGTCGTCAAAACTCTTTGGAACCTCCAAGTGTATTTCACAGAATTGTGAAAATAATATTTTTTAACCAGATCAATAGAGTACAATTATAATCAGCTCATAATACAAACATGCATCTGTTGTATTGAACCATTTCCTGCAAGGAACCGAATTATAGGCATGAATGTATTTCACAAAAATACAAGGAATTATTGGACTAGCAAGCCCAAAAGCGAAACCCAAGTCTTAAAATTCAGTTCAGTTTCATTTTAACCCTTTTATACAATCACAGTCCATATGCTTGAAAAAAAAAAGCTGCTAGAATCTTCCCCCAAACAAACTCCATACAAAAGTTTATAGTGACTGTCTATAAAGCAGTGGGAGAGAAGCCAATCTACTTTGAATACAGTGATTTGTTCAAACATAAGAATGTCTGGCAGTAATTCAAGTTCAGAAAGGGACACAGGAATATTTAAACAGTTACCTACAACAATCTGCTTTTCTTTCAAGAGCTAATTTCAAGGATTTTTGAAACATAAACATATATCATATTAGTGCTAGTCATTCTCTTGCTTTCCATTTACATAAATATGATTATTAAACTAAATAAGATCCAATGTTTTGATGCTCTATTAGGTTTTGAAGATGGGAGAGATCCTGAGCAGTCATGAATAATCCAGTGAGTTAAATAATCAATGGAATGGTTATTCTAGCCAGTAACGTGCCTCTCCTAAAGGATATTCTAAAAATAATTTAAAATGTTTAATTAGATTCCAGCCTGTAACTCATTCACATGTAATCAATATTCCACAAATTAACCTGGCCTTGAATATTTTTTGTTCTCCTATCATC
Source organism: Stegostoma tigrinum (assembly GCF_030684315.1). NCBI lineage: Eukaryota > Metazoa > Chordata > Chondrichthyes > Orectolobiformes > Stegostomatidae > Stegostoma > Stegostoma tigrinum. Next base: position 67,302,609 of record NC_081364.1, on the reverse strand, counting down.
CTTTCTAATCACCATTACAGATGCTGTATCCAAGCAATTTCAGTTTTCTACGTGAAGTAACTGTGGTAGGTCCTAACAAAGTCATAGCTATTTGCCCAAGAATTCTGTACACCAGAACCAGGGTTCTCTTGTAGCCAAGCTGGCCCAGTACAATGATAATATTGGCATCTACCGTACATATAGGGTAAAATCAGAACAACCTGGTCTTTTTGCTTCATCTGTTACAGCAGTGCCTTTTTACTAATAATCTGCTGGAATGATTTTCCACCAGCCTTTCTGAGAGTCACATGGTTCCAGAGGAGGTTTAAAAATAATTGCCTGCAACATACATTGAGCCAAATACAGCAGCGAATGACTAGAAAAACTGAGGTCATTGAGTTCATGGGGAAAATCTTCACGGTTGGACTCATACCTTACACATGAGAAGATGGTTGTGGATGTTACAGGTCAATAATTATTGCTCACAAGCTCCTGTGAACAATGCCTATGCTAAGCCACTTTCATCAGCTTCAGTGAGCTTCCTCCATCTTTAAACTTCCATCACTTACAATCAGTTCCACTCCATTCACAATTTCACAAACACCGAAGCAAGTCTTGCAGTTGGATTTCTGTTTAAATAGTCCCTGGTTTGGGCTACTTATGGAGCATTCAAGTACATGTCAGACAATCTCCACCTCTACTTAGGCAAAGCCCAAACACCTCAACTCCATCAACAATTTCCCCCCTTAGTGAATTGGTCTATCCTCATCAACAGCTACATAAGAAATATGAATGGTAGAGGATAACCGCCTGGCAGCACAAATAATTGGCCCTGCTGCCTCACAGCACAAGGGGCCTAGGTTTGATAGAAGCGTTGGATGACAGTGTGGAGTTGCAAATTCTGTCCCTGTCTGCATGGGTTTCCACCAGGTGCTCTGGTTTCATCCCACAGTCCAAAAGGGATTGGTCATGCTAAATTGCCCATAGTGTCTAGGGATGTGCAGGCTGGGTGGGTTAGCCAAGGCAAATTCTGGGTTATGAGGACTGGTGAAGGTGGAGAGTCCCGTTTGGGGCAGTCTTTGGAGAGTCAGTGTAGACTTGACGGCCTGAGTGGCCTCTATCTGCACTGCAGGGTTTCTGTGAATGTGGGTGTTTCTTCACACTTCAAGATCTCACCACCTAAAAGGCACAACATGAGGGAATAATCATTTTCTGAAGGCAGAATAACTGGCTTGATTCACATCCCTGCCACTGAACTCAAATTCTACAACTTGTGCACAGTGCCTATGGGAGATCTATCTGCAGGAGGCAATGCAACAATTTATGCCAATTTTGACATTTATCACCAAAAACAGGAAAAAAAACCTAACATCAATATCATTTCCAAGTTCCAGGCCACATGATGCATCACCCTAATTCATTAAATCTGTTTTCCTTACTAATGTAATAAAACCTTGCAATTCCTACCCAAGACCATTCCCACTATCAGGTATCCTTTATATAAATGTCTACACTGGAGAACAGTAAATTTCTCGAGCCTGTAGCTCATTCCTATTGTATTTTAGGTTAGATTAAATTCCCTACAGTGTGGAAACAGGCCCTTCGGCCCAACAAGTCCACACTGCCCCTTGAAGCATCCCACCCAGACCCATCCCACTATACCCCACACACCACTGAACACTACAGGCAATTTAGTATGGCCGATCCACCTAGCCAGCACATCTTTGGACTGTGGGAGGAAACCGGAGCACCTGGAGGAAGCCATGCAGACACAAGGAGAATGTGCAAACTCCACACAGACAGTCACCCGAGGCTGGAATCGAACCCAGTCCCTGATGCTGTGAGGCTGCAGTGCTAATCACTGAGCCACCGTGCCGCCCTATTTTTCATGGTGAGAAAGAAAGAACGTTCTTAAACTTTAATAAACGTAGTTACTTCTGCACTTGTAGGGCCCAGAGCTGCTCTCAGTGCTCACAGATACAATCCAACACTGTCCTCTTTTGATGTCTGAAGATTAAGGCTCCAGAAGAGGTACAGGAATAGTCCCAGACTGATGCCTTGTCACAGGTGTCTTATCAGGAGAGACACGAATAGCTACAACCAAACTGTATGTTTTGGAAATACATAAGCTTACAGAGCAGCTGTTCGAAGTCATCTACAATTTAAATGAACAGGGTAATGAAAATGTTGTAATGGTCAAGGCAGCAGGATGAATTAGAGAATGGTTACAGTACAGGAGAAGGTTGTTCAGCCCATCATTTCAATGCTGACACTATGAGGGAACAGTTCCCCTGGTGCCAATCCCCTGCTGTGTCCCCAAAGCCCAGCATTTTTTTAAAAATCAGATAGTATCCAATTTCATCTTGAAAGCCTCAACTGAAGTTGCTTCCAGCACACTCACTAGGCATTGCATCTGAGGTGCTAATCACTGACTTTGTCAAAAGGGTTTTTCCTGTATTTCCTCTGCTTCTTTCACCAATCACTTTAAACCTTAACTTTGTTTATCGATCTTTCCATCAATAGGAACAGTTAATCCCTATCGACTCTATTCAGACCCCTCATTACTTTGAATATCTTATTCAAATCTCTTCTCCAAAGAAAACAGTTCCAACTTCTCCAATCTTTTTAGAGTAACTGAAGTTTCTCATCCTTGGAACACAGTGATCCAGTTGAGATTGAACCAGTGTTTTATACAAGCGAAAACAGAACTTCCTTGTCTTTGTACTGTATGCCTCCATTGATAAAGCCCAGGAAGTGTCTATTTTATTAACCATGCTCTCAACCTGTCCTGTCACATTCAATTATTTATGTACATATACACCAAGTTCTTTCAGTTCCTAAACCCCCATTAGCATTGTACCTGGTATTTTATATCACATTTGCATTCTACCTACCACTTCTCTGCAATTAATTTCATCTGGCAGTCGTGTGACTATCCACAAACTGTCTGGCTCCTTGGAATTCTACATTGCTCTCCATGGTTCCTATGTATTTCCAAATTTTGTATCATCTGCAAGTTTCTAAACTATTCCCTGTACGTAAGAGCCTAGGTCATTAACAGAGATCAGGAACAACAGGAGCCCTAACACTGACTCCTGAGGAATCCACTATAAACCTTCTTGCTGTTTGAAAAGCATTCACTAATCACTACTTTCTGTTTCCTGCCAATCAGCCAATTCTATGCCCACTTTGATGCTGTTCCTTTTATTCTAAGAGCTCCAATTTTGCTCACAGGTCCATGTGCAACTATCAAATGCCTTCTGTGCACATACATCATGACAACAGCATTACTCTCATTAACCCCTTGTCACCTCATCAAAAAATACAAATGAATTAGTTAAACATGATTTGCCCTTAGTAAATCATGCTTTTCTTAATCAGCAGGAATTTGCCTAAGTGATTATTAATTCTCCCCAAATTACCATTTCTAGATCATTTCCCAACACTGGCATTAAACTGACTAACCTATGGTTATTGGGCACATCTTTAGACCTTTTTTCTTGAACAAATGTGTAACATTTCCAATTTGCCAGTTCTCTGGCACCACTTTCAAGTTAAAGAAAGGCTGGAAAATTATGGCCAGTGTCTCCACACTTTCTATGCGGTTCCATCAGTATTTCTGGATACATTCCACCTAGTCCTGGTACCTTATCACCTTTAAGTACAGAAAGCCTACCTAATAGCTGTCCCGTAGTAAACAACTAGAAGTCTTAAACACTTCAGTGTCTCAATTACCTCCTCTTTCACCATGACCTGCTCAGCACCTTCTCCCTCAGTAAAGACAATGCAAAGTATTTGTTTGATACCTCAGTTATGCCCCTTCCTCCCTCTCTGGTTCTTAAGCTGCCTACTCCTCCCCTAACCACCCCTTTTATTGTGCCTGTACGTGCCTATAGAAAAATTAAAGGTTCTCTTTTATGTTAGTTGCCATCACTATAAACCTCTAATATGCTTCCAGAGACTTCAGTCTACCCATCTTCAATCATCTGTACTCTAGACATCCACTTATCTAGCCTTAATACCTCCTCACCCTGGATTATAACAGACAGAACCAGCCTCCGCTATTCAGCTTGCCTACTTCTAAATAAGATTATTGTAGGTACAACCTATTCAGCAGAGATTTGAGCACATAATCTAGTAGAATATTTCAGTGTGGTGTTAGGAATTGAAACTTCGTGGTTATGTTTCTGGACCAGTAATCCAGAGCCAGAACATTACCTGATAAAGTCACGAAAAATTCTGCCTAACATCCCATCTTTAGCTTTATAATGTCATTGAAGAAGCACCTGAAGATGGGTGGACCCAAGACATTGCTCCCAGGAACTCCTCTATCGATATCCTGGATTTGGGAGGTTTGGCCCTCAACAACCACAACCATCTCACTCTGCTCAGTGAGATCACTCCATCTTTGTCCATCAATTCACACTGATCCCAGTTTTGCTTAGGCTCCTTGCTGTTACACTTTGTTAAATACAGCCTTGATGTCAAAAGCAGTGATTCCTATGTCATCTGTGGAATTCAGGTCTTTTTTCAGTGTTTGGGAAAGAGATTTGGAACTGGGTAATTTTGATTGAACCCAAACTGAGCAATGTTCCAGAATTATCTTGAGAGAAAAATCCAGATGCTTTGATAGCCAAGTTCCTCAACAACTTTACAGCAAAGTGAGAGTGCAGATAATAAGGTGCATAAGAACTAAAACATGGGAATAGTCCGTTCAACTTAATAAGACTGTTTAACCAACAATCTGTCTTGGATCTCCCACACAGATGCCATGGTCAAGTAGGCAAAACAATGCCTCTTTTTCCTCAGACAGCTGAAAAATTTCAGCATGTCCATAAGGATCCTCACTAACTTTTACAGATGCATCAAAGGAAACATTCTATCCTGGTACGACAACTGATCTGCCCAGAATGGTAAGAAACTAAGAAAGTTACATGCACAGCCCAGATCATCACAGAAGCCAATCTCCCATCCATGGGCTCCATTTATACTTCTTATTAGAAAGGCTGCCAACATGAACAAAGATGCCTCCCACCCCAGTAATACTAACTTCCAACCTTTTCCGTTAGGCAAAGCATACAGCAGCTTGAAAAAACTCACCAACAGGTTCAAGAAGTTTCTTCTCTGTTTTAGTTAGACTGCTGAATGGACCTCTCTAACTTCAAATAATGCTGATCTTGCTTTGTGTACTTCCTGTGCAACTGTAACCTTGTATGCCTCACTCTGTCTAAACGCCCTTTTGATCTGTATGTTCTTGTTTGCTATGATCTGCCTGTACTGCTCACAAAACATTTCATAGTACTTAGGTACCTGTGACTACAATAAATTAAAACAAATCACACAACTGGTGTCCTAGCTCCACATTTCCTTTCTATTCCATTTTCCTTCAGATAGCTTTCTAAGCTGTTCTTAAATACTGTATTGACCTCTCCTTCTGCTACAATGGTAGTAAATTCCACAAGTCTTTGTAAAATAATTTCTCCAGCTCTTTGGCCTAAATCGCTTGCATATCATTCTACATTCCCTCCTTCATTCCAGACCTTTTAATTAGAGGAAAGTCAATTTCTTTCTGTTCTACCAAACACTGTAATTTAAATAACTTTTTAAAAATCAGTGTGTAACCTCCCACCTTCTGTGGAAAAAGTCAGTTTTGTAAGTTTTTTTTTTAAAATTTACTCACATGAAGCAGCATCCTGGTCATTTTTTTCATTCATGAGATATGGCTGTTGCAGACTGGCTTAGTTTATTGCCCAGAGGGCAGTTAACAGTCCGGAATCACAAATAGGCCAGACCAGACCAGACAAGGACTGCAATTTTCCTTTTCTACAGAGCATTAGTGCTGCATTTTCAGTATTACTCCCATAGTAAGCAACTCAAAAATGGCACTCTGTACTCCAATTGTGAGCTTACTAAGGCTTGATACAGATCACATCTTAATTTTTGTATTCCGTACCTCTTTTTTCTTTGTCAGCCTCATAGACTTTAGGTTCCACATTTAATGTCTGGCGAATTGTAGCTCCCCTAAATACTGCTGCACTTAGACAGGCAGTAACTCCCTGTCATTAAAACTATATTAAAAAGTGAATTGTACCTTCACCTTTAGCTGATCAATCAATAAACTTTCAACTACCCAACAACTTGTACTAACATAGCACCTTTGATGCTGTAAACCATTTCCAGGCACTACATAGGAGAGCTGTAAAGCAAAATGACATTGAGCCACACAAGGAGATACTGGACCAGATGACCAAATGCTTGATCAAGTTGGTAGATTTTAAGGTGCATTTTAAAAGGAGAAAGAGAGTTTGTGAGATTTAGCATGGGAATTTCAGAGCTTAGAGCCTAGGCAACTGAAGGCACAATCACCAGTTGTACAACTATAAAACTGAGGGACGCTTGAACACAAGAATACAAGATTTTACAAAAGAAAAGTAAGCTATTCTGCCCCCAGGTCTGCTCCACAATTTCATACGATTATGCTGACGTTATGTCAGCCTTAACTCCACTTTCCTGTCTGCTCTCCTTAACCCTTTAGCCCATTACTAATACAAAAATTATCTCCTCCTTAAATTTACTCAATGTCCCAGCATTCACCACATTATGGGTAGTGAATTCCACAGATTCACAAACATTTGAGAGAAGTAATTGCTAATAATCTCCAATTTAAATCTGCTACCCCTTATTCTAAAACTATGACCTGTCATTCTAGATTGCCCCACAAGAGAGAAATAGATAAGCATAGATATCTCAGAAGGATGACCTATAAAGGTTTATAAAATCATGAGGGGTATAGATAGGGTTAATGGTAGATGTCTTTTCCCCAGGATGGAGGTTTCATGACTGGGGGGCATACCTTTACAGGTAGAGGACAGAGATTTAAAAATTACATGAGGAACAAATTTTTTATAGAGGGTGGTTCGCATTTGGAGAAAGTGGTGGATGTGGGCACAATTACAACCTTTAAAAGACATTTGGATAAATGCGTGAATACAAAAGCTTTGGAGAGATACCGGCCAGAAGCAGGCAGGTGGAACTAGTTTAGTTTGGGATCATATTTGGCATGGATGAGTTGAACTGAAGGTTCTGTTTCCGTGCTATATGACACGATGTGAAAGAAATTGAGGAATTTAAAAACAAGGGTGAGAATTTTAAAATGAAGACACTGGGAGCCAACGTAGGTCAGTGAGCACATGGAAGAACTTGGGACAGTTAAGGGTACAATTAGCTGAGGTTTAAATTATCTCAAATTTGTGGAGGGTATAATCTGAGAAGCTGGTTTGCATTGGAAGAGTCGACTCTAGAGACAACAAAGACTGACGAGATGAGACAGGAAAAGTTAGGAAATGCTATGGAGGTGGAAATAGGGAACATTGGTGGTGTAATGTTGAGGTCACAAGCTCATCTTGAGGTCAAATATGATACTGAGGCTATGAACTATCCAATTCAGCCAGGAAAATGGAGGGAGTCAATACTGAGGGAACACTGTAGGGTCTGAAGACAACAGCTTTGACGTTCCCAATATTTAGTTGGAGAAGTATTTGACAAGCAGACTGACAATTTTGAAGAGATATAGCTGGACACTGTCTGAGTACAAATGTGTCAAAACAGATCTTGTATTTTCAGATATAACAAGGTGTAGAGCTGGATGAACACAAGGCCAAGCAGCATCAGAGGAGCAGGAAAGCTGACATTTCAGGAAGGGTCCAGACCCGAAACATCAGCTTTGCTGCTTGGCCCGCTGTGTTCATCCAGCTCTACACTTGCTATCTCAGATTTTACAGCATCAGCAGTTCCTACTATTTCTGAATTGATTTTAATTCCCTTGTATTTTCAGATCATGTAACCATTTGCTAGCGTGTAGATGGCAAATAGCAGTAAGGGGCACATGAACTACTGCTGCATATCCCATCTACCATGGTCATACTTGTCAAGCATAATCTCTCTCAAAATCTCACTGTTTCAATTTTTTAAATTCATTTACGGGATGAGTATGTCACTGGCTAGGCAGCATTTATCACCCATCCCTAATTGCCCACAGGAAGTTCAGAGTCAACCACATTGCTGTGAGTCTGGAGTCACATGTAGGCCAGACCAGGCATAAATAGCAGTTTCCTTCCCTAAAGGACATTAGTGAACTAGATGGGTTTTCCAACAATTGCAAATGGATTCCTGGCCATCATTAGATTCTGAATTCCAGACATTTATTGAATTCAAATTTCACCATCTGCCGGGGCAGGATTCTAACCCAGGTCCCCAAAACATTACGTGGGTCTCTAGATTAAAAGTCCAGCAATAATACCACTTGGCCATTGCCTCCCCAGTTTCTCTTTGACTGGATTGTTAATAAATTGATCTTTTAAATTTCTACCATTTGTTTCATTAATTAGCTTCAGTTAGTATTTCAGAGTCCTTGTATGTACCTTTTCAACACACGGCACTTCATGCCCCATGAGCTGAACAATGTTCCCCAATATTTTTAAAAATGTTTCTTGCAGTATCACACATCCCATGTTCAACAAATCAAACAGTTACCATTTCTCTCATTTTTTCTGTTGTCCCATCCAATTCTGGCCAATATTGACAGACACCTGTGTATTTCTTGATAGGATCACTAACTGAACTGGTCAATGATCTTTTCTTTTATTAAAGACACAACATCATCAATTGTAATGCTACTGCTGTCATCCTGGGTAAGATTAATTTGCAGAATTCAAGGTTAGATGCTTGGTACGTAAGACTCAACTAGTTACTATGAGCGCTCCTGATGCATAGCTGTTTTTCACCATCCATTCACCACATACCATGCATCAAGGTACTGGAGTGTCATGTGTATTACTCAATTCCAGCTTTCTGACAAAATCACACGGGTTGGTCATTTGGTAAGCTTTACGGATACAATGCACTTCCCTGCTCTGTAACAATTCTTTGATTAAGTTTCTATCCAGCCAGATTGTGCGAGAATTGCACAATCAACAAATGTTGAAGGTCCTAAAACCTCTTGAGATCATATTAGAGAATGGAAATGGAAAAAATTTGTTGCTTTAAGTACCTTCTGCGTTCGGCATCCTGTGGGTCAGTACCAGGCAGGCTTATTGTAATGGATGATGGTGCCCCAACATCGTATCGTTTGACTGTCTTCTTACATATTCTAATCTTCACCAGCACACTGTAGATCACATTGGCCACCACAGAGACAAGAGGCTGCAGGATCTCAGGGAAGAAGGTAGCAAACGCGAAATGGTCAGACATGTCCCCTCGGCCACGGCTGTGTTTTTGGTAGAATCGAAGGTAGACCCAGCTAGAGAGGACTCCATACCCGTAAGATGCTAGCAGTGGGCTGCTGAGAACCATGGTGAACCGCAGTAACCCAAGAACCACCAACACCACCATGGGGACATCCTTCATCCGCAGCTGTGGCACCTTGATGACCACCGTGTCACCCATGGTCTGTTTCAGAGCCACCAACACCCCACCAGCGAAACCCCCCATGCCATGGATGCGCACGGTGAATAAGTAGTCCAGGTTGAAAGTGGCCACGTAGGTGAGGAGGTAGGAGAAGGCCCCGAAGAGGCCCACCGCCACATTGAGGACAGTGAAGAAGATGAGCAGCTCCAGGGCCCCCCAGAGGGGTTCAAGCAGCGCCCCCGCCAGCAGCACGGCCCCCAAAGCCAGCGCCACATCCCAGATATGCTTCTCCACCACGGCGTGAGTCAGCAGCGTCCAGAGCCAGCAGTTGGGTGGGAATAGGTATCCCGGGGTGACCGCCAGGCCATGCGCCGTGTCAGTCAGGAACGAGAGGCCATACAAGGCCAGCAGGGAGCCGCACAAGGCTTTCACCACCACACTGCTGCTGCCCGCCGCCGCCACCAGCTGCTGCCGGGCCGCCGCCACGAAGCGGCTCATGGCGGGGCCCAGGAGCCGGCGGGGCCGCACTAACCACCCCGGTCCGCCCAGCCCCACCAGGCCTGTCTTGTCAACGCCTGCTGCCTCTCCTCTTTCCGTCTTCAGCGGTCCTGAGGCCAACGCCGGGACCGTGTCTAAACCTCAGTCCAGCGGCCTCCGCACGGCAAACGCTCTCTGCCCCGCCCGTTGCCCCGAATTGACATCATCATCGGGCGTCCGATGCATCGCAGTGACAGCCTCATCCGGAACCGCTACACCGCCCTGAAATCATCATCATCGGGCGCCCTATGCCCCGCACTAATGTTCCGCTCGGGCGTTCGATGCCCCGCGCTGACATCACCAACAGGCGCCCACGACGCTGGGACGTCTGAAGCGCCCGGGGCAGAAAGCGATATAAAGATCCCAGTCAGTATCGGAACAATTCAGGCAACCCACTCCGCCCCAATGGCGAGATGGAGGTTGTCGTCCCGGACAATGAGGGACGAAGACACGTGGACGCAACGGGAGGCCACTCAGCCCATCGAGTTCACACTGGCTGTCTGTACAGTATTCCAATCAGTCCCATTCCCCCATACTCTCTCCCGTATAATCACTGGCAAGGAGATCAGCACAGCCAGAGTTGGGGACTAGCAACAGTTCGCAATTAAATCCGCATTCCTGCAATAATTTAACTTCAACCTGCCCAAACCGACTTGAGCCAAATCTGTCAGTCAGTGGGTGAACGGCACATAAACTCAAGGCTGCAGGAGGCTGCGTAGTTGCTCCCATATGTAATTTGAGCTCCTGTTCTACGTTCTGAAGGACTGATGTTTGCTGAGGACAGGGGGGAAGAAAGCATCTTCTCAGACTTAGCAGGTGTACATGGAAGGCACTACGGACTGTGGTCTCGGCGACCTGGAAATGATGCGCCAAGAGGATTTAAAACGTCAAGAAGATGGGAGAGCATAGTAGCATAATGTCTTTGGGTGCCGAGACTCTTCCTTTTCCAGAATTCTCCTGCACAGCAATCACCGGAACAACGCACTTTGCACCTCGACTCATTCTCTTCAGGCACTTACGCAAATCCCTATCAGGACGTTGAACTGTGGCAGTTACTCTCCTCCTTGTGCATAAATCCTTGTTTATGTCTTGAATGACTCGAATATTGTCCCCGCCTTTCTATATAAACCATGACAAACATTCCTAGCCATTTGCTTTTGCTCTATGCAGCTGAAAAGAGCACTTTGGGGAGAGACAGCCAACTGTGGAGTGGGGCACGGCCTTCAGTGCTTGTCAGCTTGATAAAAGCTGACACTGGATGTTCACCTACTGCCCTGGGAAGAGGGACTTGTCAGAAGAGAGAGAGATAATGGGAACTGCAGATGCTGGAGAATCCGAGATAACAAAGTGTGGAGCTGGATGAACACAGCAGGCCAAGCAGCATCTTAGGAGCACAAAAGTTTCGGCCTGAGACCCTTCATCAGAAAAGGGGGGGGGGGGAGACGGTTTTGAAATAAATAGGGAGTGAGGGGGAGGCGAACCGAAGATGTTAGAGGAGGCTGTAGATATCAGCAACAGACCTGGTTAAAATGCTTGCTTAGTAAACAGGATATCCTGGGTTCAAATTCCAGAGGTGCCTGCACCATAATTAAAGAATCTCTCATTTAAATTTCCATTGAATGCCATGTTATAGATCCAACTAGGGATCTGGAGATGTGTAACCAGGTGGAATCTATTAAACATCTCAAGATTGGTTGTAACTATGAACAAAAACAAAGTTGCTGGAAAAGCTCAGCAAGTCTGGCAGCATCTGTGAGGGCAAAAACAGAGTTAATGTTTCAGGTCCGGTGACCCTTCTTCAGAACGGGTAATTATGCTAGGCTCTTGTGATGCAGTGACAAAACAATTGCTGGAAAAACTCAGCAGGTCTGGCAGCATTTGTGGAGAGAATCAGAGTTAACATTTTAAAGCATCTTCAGTTCTTTCAGTTTTTATCTTGTGGTGCAGTGTGAGTAACTTTACCTCCAAATCAGGAGACCTTGGTTCAAGCCTGACCTGCTCTGGAGCTGTGCAAAACCATCTTTGAACAGATTGTTTCGGAAAATATCTACACAGCATGAGGAAAGTCAGCTACCAATAACCAGCAGAAGAGGACACTGCTGTACATTCACAATTCACTAAGGGTGGCACAGTGGTTAGCACTGCTGCCTCACAGTGCCAGGTTGTCAAGTTGCCTCACATGTTGTCTGTCTGCTGTCCACCTATCTATCCATCTTTGATCCACCTCCCCTTTCTCTCCCTATTTATTTCAGAACCCTCTCCCCCCCCCCCCACTTTTCTGATGCAGGGTCTTGGCCCAAAACATCAGCTTTTGTGCTCCTAAGATGCCACTTGACCTGCTGTGTTCATCCAGCTCCACACTTTGTTATCTCGGATTCTCCAGCATCTGCAGTTCCCATTATCTCAGGGACAGTCAACATGGCTTTGTGTATGGCAGGTATGTCTTACTAACTTGATTGCATTTTTCAAGGGGTGATGAAGGTAATTGTTAAGGGTAGAACAGTGGATGTTGTTTATGTGAATTTCAGTGTAGCTGTCGACAAGTTCTCTCATGGTAGGCTCATCCGTAAGTTAAGATGCGGAGGATCCACAGTGACTTGGCTGCATGGATTCAGAATTGGCTTGTCCATTGAAGGCAGAGGGTGGTGGTGGAAGGGTGTTTTTTCGGGTTGGAGGTCCATGACTAGGCAGGTTCCGCAGGGATCTGTACTGAGATCTCTGCTATTTGTGATATTTGTACAAATTGACTTGGGTGAAAATGTAGATGGATGGACAGTAAGTTTTCAGATGATACAAAGATCAGTGGAGTTATGGGTTGTGGATAGTGTAGAAGGTTGTCAAAGGATACAGTGAGATACAGATCAGTTACAGATATGGTCAGAGAAACGGCAGATAGAGTTTAATCAAAGTAACTCTAAGGTGGTGCATTTTGGGAGATCAAATGTTAAGGAAAAGTAAGTGGCAGGGCCCTGAACAGCTCTGAACAACACAGAGGGATCTCGGGGTTCAACTCCATAGCCCCCTGAATGTGGCCACACAAGTAGATAGGCTAGTAAAGAAAGCATATGGCATGCTTGCCTTTATGGGTCAGGGAATTGAGTACAAGCGTTAGGATGTTGTGTTGCAGCTTTATAGGACTTTGGTTAGGCCATGCCTAGAGAATTGTGTTCTGTTCTGGTCACCATATTACAAGGATGCGGAGGCTTTGGAGAAGATGCAGAAGAGGTTTACCAGGATGCTGCCTGGTTGAGAGGGTATGAGCTATAAGGAGAGTCTAGAAAAACTCGGGTTGTTTTCTCTGGAGTGGCAGGAAGCTAAGAACTGACTTGATAGAAGTCTATAAAATTATGAAATGCATAAATAGGGTTTATGGTCAGAAACCTTTTCCCCAGAGTTGAAATGTCTAATTCTAGGGGGTACGTGTTTAAGCTGAAAGGAGATGTGAGGGGCAAGTTTGTTTACTCAGAAAATGGTAGGAGTCTGGAACATGCTGCCAGGGATGGTGGCGGAGGCAGATATGATAGGGGCATTTAAGAGACTTTTAGATAAGCACATCATTATGCAAGAAATGGAGGGATATGGACCAAGGACAGGCAGGAAGATTAGTTTAATTTGGCATCATGTTTGCCACAACATCATGGGCTGAAGGGCCTGTTCCTGTGCTGCACGGTTCTATGTTCTAAGTGTTGTAAGGAGAAAGTAAAACAGCTTCATGAAGATTTGGACAGGCTTACTGAATATGCAAAATCATGGCAGATGGAATATAATGTAGAAAAATATGAGGTTATCTTCTTTGGTGGGAGATACAGATGTGCAAAGTATTGCTTAAATGGTAAGAGGTTGGAAAATGTAAACATACAAAGGGACTAAGTCACTGAATAATATGTAGTTGCAGCAAACTATTAAATGAGCTACTGGAATGTTAGCCTTTGTTTCTAGAGGATCTGAGTGCAGAGTCGTGAAGTCTTGTTTCAATTATAGGAATTTGGTTAGGCCAATGGTTTTTAACCGTGGTGTGTGCCATGATAGGGCGAGTGGTATGCCTCAAAATTTTCGTGTGTAATGTTGCTTGACCTGAGCATCGAGTCTGCTTCCAATTTCTTCCAGACCTTCAGTGTCTATTATTGAAGGAACTATCTGATGATACTAAGCACCCCTGTCAACTGCACACGTGCGAACCTTCAGAGCTGTGCATGTGTAGATTTCCGATTCCACACACACAAAGGAGAAAGGAACTCCATTATGCAGCTTCATTATGAATGTACAGGACCAAACATTCAATATGGGCATTGACAATGATTGCGCATCATATTTTTGTGCATGTGTGATAAAGAGGAATAGACATAGAATAAAGGAACACAGTTGAATTGGCCTGCCTGCCTGGACATGTTTCTATGTTAGCACAGATTCTTAGGTTCTAAGAAGAAACGGGTAAGTTTCCTGCCAAAAAAGGTGAATGTCAGCAACAGACACAGCTGCCAAGATGCACGGCCTCATGGTCAAACATCTCAAAACTCTACAACAGTCATTCAAATTCTACCTTCCCTCAACAAATGTGGTACACAAGTCTGGATACATGATCCATTTAGTTCACTGTCCTTGGATTCATCGTAAGAGTTAATGTTAAAAAAGAGAGAGATACACAGTTCTGCAAATGGATTGCACGATAAAGCTGCTGTTTGAAGATGTGTCACTGAACATTTTTTTGGCTGACTGCGGTGCTTGAATATATGACAATCTCTGACCATGGTATTGTTGTGATCTTGCCATTTCTGACAACATACCTGTGGGAGCTAGCATTTTCAACACTGACGTACAAAGTGAGGCAGTACTTGTTAGTGGAGCAAAATGTGTGGTTGGCCCTCCTTGGATCAAAAATTGTGATCACTAGCAGGTCCCAATTTCCCATGAACCCAGGAAATTGCAATTTACTTGTGACTTGCTTTGACCCATTGTTCATGAAGAGTTAGAAGTAGTCGAATTGTGCATATTATGAAAACAGGACTGTGCTGGCAGTTGAAGATCGTACATTTTTAATGGTGGATTTGAAACTTTTGATCCTTTTTTAGCTTCTTGCATGCAGTTTATTGTAAACCTCTCTAGTAAGTCCATAACCACAGTGAATGGTTAAAAAGTGCACTGTTTTGGGTAGGACTGTTGGCTGGATGGCTCATTTGCAATGCAGCATGATGCGAACAGCTTGGGTTCAATTCTGATACCAGCTGTTACCATGAAGGATCCTCCTTCTCAATCTCTTCCCTCACGTCTAGTGTGGTGACTCTCAGGTTAAACCACCACTAGTCATTCCTTCTGAATGAGATAGCAGCCCTATGGTCCAGTAGGACCATAGCAACTTTCCCAAGACACAGGAGTTGCCCCATTGTATTGGAAAAATTTTACATCTCTCCGCTTTTTAAGAAAGACTAAAGAGGAAAAGTAGGGAATTACATACCAGTTGGCCTAACATCTGTGGTGAGGAAATTGTTGAAGTTTGTAATCAAGGACAGGGTAATGGAACAACTTGAAAATGTTCAGTCAATCTGGGACAGTTAGCAGGGATTCATGACAGGTAGGTCAGGCTTGATAAACAGCACTGATTTTTTTGAAGATGTGGCTAAGGTAGTGGATGTAGGAATGCCTATGAATGAAGGCATTTGATAAAGTCTGACATAAGGTGGAAACCTGTGGAGTTGAGGAAAAATTACTGACATGGCTTGAAATTTGGTTGAATGGAAGGTGAAAAATTGGCAGGATATGACCAGTGGTGTCCACAAGGATCTGCATTAGGGTTTTGATTATTCACATTATTTGAATGCCTTGGATTTTGGCAAAGAAAGTAACATATCCAAATTTACTGAGGACACAAAGTTAGGTGGCATTGTAGACAGTGTAGACAACAGCTTAAAATTACAGAGGGATATTGATTGAATAAATGAATGGGAAAAACTGAGGCAGAAGGATTTCAATGTAAGAAAATTTGAGGTTGTCCCTTTTGGACTGAAAAAGGGTTGACAAGGTACTTTCTAGATGGTATGGAGTTGAATACAGTGGATCTCCAAAGAGACATCAGGGTTTGGGTACAAAGATCTTTAAAATGTCATGAATAGGTGCAGAAAATTGGCTCAGTGGTTAGCAGTACACCCTCAGGTGACTGTGTGGAGTTTGCACATTCTCCCCATGTCTGTGTGGGTTTTCTCTGGGTGCTCAGGTTTCCTCTCACAGTCCAAGAAGCTGCAGGTTAGGTAAATTAGCCATGGTAAATTACCCCATAGTGTCCAGGTAATGTGGGTTACTGATGGTAACTGTGGGGTTCTGGGGAAAGAGTAGGATTCTTCCACTCGGAGGGTTGGGTGCAGATTCCAAATGGCCTCTATCTACACTGTAGGGATTTTATGACAACATCAGCTAAGATACATTCTGGATATGGTCTTGGGCCACCTTTAGGGATCAGGTAACCCTTTGGGAGGAGGGTAAGGTAACCCTCGGGATAATATTGTGCGTGGAGGAATGTTCTATGTTTTACTCTTCTGAACTTTTTACTTTTGGAAGCTGCTGACACCCCAAAGCAGCTTTCTCCTCAGTCAAGGCAGCCACCTCGGTTCATTATGAGTTGCCCAGCCCAAAGTCCAGTTCATCCCCACCACCCCTGGAACTAATAGGGGGAGTGCAGGAGGCTACCCTTAAAGGCAGCAGGTGTAAAACTAGACATCCCCTGCCTGTGTGCAATTCTCCCATGAACAAAAAAAGGGGTCTCTGTATCATCATACTAGATGGAGATCCCATACTAGGGATGGGTTCTGCACAGTCACACCTGCTGGTGGGGAGTAATATCCTGCCCAATCACACCAAGGGTTGATTGGTGATGGTTTAACCTGAGGTTCCTCACACCTTAGTTAAGAGGAGAATGTGAGGAGAGTCCTCCATTGTAACTGTAGCTGGTAAGGAATTGAACATGTGCTGTTGGCATCACCGTGCATTGCAAACCAGCCAGGCATCAAACTGCAACCTGCTGTGATACTGGGAGTGTTTGTAATGGGCTGATGCTACACTGCGATATTATATGTTCCGACTGATGACGTGCTCCTACTGAGAGTGTTTGTAATGGATTATGATGGTTTTTGTTTTCATTTGGTGGGGGGTAGAAATGAGCAAGAGACTTTGATGCACCACAGTTCAGGAATGAGGTGGAAAATATGAACATCATTTATTAGCTGATTATCTGTAATAAACAATTTGAAAATATTTTACAATTAATCACAGACACGATATTTTACAATTTTTTGTACAAAATCATGTGGAGTTGAAGTTTTGCAGACAGTGAGATGCAAATATTCCTCCAAATATCATTAGACAGTAGCTGCTTTTACAGAACACTGACTACACACTACATCACCACAGACATCCCATCAGCTAAACACAGTCCAATAAAATCAGTTTCCAGTGGATCACCACACAGGAGGCTGAACAGATACAACTCTTCACCAAAAATGCTAGTTATACTGCGTGATGCTGTTTTGACTGAAGATGTCACACAGAAAGAGAGCAATATGAGAACCAGTAACAATATCAGCCGGTATCATCAGGAACTCAGGAGAAACCATCATGGTTTCTAATTTTCACCATTTTGTTGTCATGACTTTTCCAGGATGTGTGCTGCAAATACTTGGAGGACAGGAAGGAAAGCACAAATGAACAGTAAATACAGAGGAGCTGCTGGGGGACATTTACCATTCAGATCCCATAGATATTTGAGGGTGTTGTTTATCCCAGAGGAATAATGATTTGAATTTAAGGGACTGGGGAAAGTGATTAACAACAAATGCTGATTGTGGCACAGCACTGAATCATCTTCATCAAACTCTAGCAATGGCACTGCATGCACTCAGGCAAATGAATGGAAATCCAGGGACACTGAAGTGTACCACTGTCACTGACATTGAGATGTGCATTCCCAGTGATAAGAACATTCTTTAAATAAACTACAGTTTCATTTGAAATTACAGCTTTTGAGCACATAGTCCAGCTGTTGATTGCACAATTCATGGGTCAGGATATGAAAACAACTGTCACTTCTGAAAATTCAGCTTCAAATATGCTCCAACCTTCTTTTTCCTGAAAAAGCTGGAAATGCATCTATCACATTAACTGCCTCTTTGTATTATCTCCTGTCCTGTATGTTCGACTTATTGATTGTCAGTTTCAGTTCTGTTCAAAATGTCTGATTTGTTTTCAAGTGTTGGCATTTACTTTCAGCACAGTCATGGTCACTGTGGCCTGTGTTCTGAACTTTTCTCCCAGAATAGTGCTCAATCAATGGAATCATAAGAATTACAGCACAGAAAGAGGTCATTCAGCTTCAAAGAGGTCATTCAGCTTCAAAGATGTAATTCACTAGGCCTGAACCATGTCCTAGACAAAAGAATTACAATGATATGACAATATTCTGTGCAATGGAATTTTCCTGATTTTTGTGTTCACTGTGCAAAATTTTAAGTTGATAACTGATAATCCTTTGTCATTAACTCCCTAACAAAGACAGTGTTTTTCCCTGTATACTCTCTCAAAACCCTTTAGGGATTAAAAACAATCTCCACTCCAAGCCTCCCTAGCATTCTCAAGCACAGCAGCAACAATTGCAATGTTGTTGCACTGCCTGCACTTGAAACAATAGGCATGAGTTAGTCCTACATTACCAATCACACATCCATTTTAGAGTCTCAGATATAGCCCCCTTGATTTTTTTCAGGTGTCAGTTAGCTAGTTTGCAATGCAAAGTGATCCCAACAGTGTGGATTCAATTCCCACACCCGTTGAGGTTACCATAAAAGGATTCTCCTTGTTGACCTCTCCCCTTGCCTGAGGTGTGATGATACTGAAACCACCACATTGCCACTGCAGATTTTCTGCTTTTAGACTCCTCACTTACAAGTGCATGGTCAACGTACTATGTGTACGCGACCCATTGATGCATCAATCCCACCTTGTGTATGCGACCTGCTAATCCATCAATCCCACTCCATCCAATGGACTCCATTGACTATACCTAGCCCCTACCTTGCCCTCTTGAGCCAAATACTATCCATCCCTTGTGCTGATATCATTAAGAATATTCGGTTAGTCAGAGTGATTTCTCAGCTTTCTATTTTTGCCTAAGAGGCTTGTACATTTCCTAAAAACCTTTTGGCTTGTGGGGCTGATGCAATGTTCCACTTTTGATGGAACATACTTACTCAAATGTCTGTAGTCAATTGATCAAAACAAAGTCTGATGGGATATGAGCTGTTAGGAATATTGCTGTACTATGTATGCTATATAAAGAGTATACTTTAAGTGAGAGTCAATACAGTGTGGAGCTGGAGGAACACAGCAGGTCAGGGAGCATCAGAGGAGCAAGAAATTCTATGTTTCGGTTCAGGATCCTTTATCAGGATGATTGTGTGGGCAGGTGGAGAAAAGAGCTGTGGCTGTAGTTAAGAGTTTGTTTCAGGATACAGTTGAAGAGCTTCAGGACCGAGGAGATCACTGGGGGGTTGCAGTAGGAGAGAGACCCACGGATCTCTGCAGAGGGAGGAGAATAACTTCTTCAAGGTGGGCATCCTTGGAAGAGACTTGGCAGTATGGTTTTCAATGACTAGGAGACAGCAAGAACTGCAGATGCTGGAAATCAGAGTCAATACAGTGTGGAGCTAGAGGAACACAGCAGATCAGGCAGCAACAGAGGAGGAGGAAAGTTGACATTTTGGATCTGGACCCTTCATTAGTCCCAATTCATTCACACTAAAGATACTTGAACAGTATCTCTAAGAATGGCATTGTGAAATAAAGGAAAGTAAATAGTAATAATAAAGGAAAGTAAATACTTACCTGATCCTGGACACCATATCGGGTATGTCAGAGACTTTGTGGCTTGGGTTGAGATTTTTGGCTTTGACCTGCTGTTTACCAAATCCTGGTGTTAAACAAATCTTGAATAGCTTTGCTCATCGTGACATGGTTTCTGTTTGCATTTATTGTTTGAATGTCACCCCCCCTCATAAATCCATGTTTATTTTGTTTTTGACTAAGTCACGTTAAGTCCAGTATCCAGATGACAACATCACCCTAATATTGTGACCAAAGAACAGGAGAAGGGACAGAAAAAGTGCAGAGCACAAATGTTGGCATTCATTCAACTGTACTAGAGCAGGGATATCCTGGATAATTTTGCAAAGATCCTGTTTATTCAAAGTCCAACAGGTTTTGCCAATATTACATGCAATGGAAAATGGACAACGAAGCCCTAACACTAAGATCTAACTCAACACAAAATTATGAACTTCCTAATAATACTTATGATGATCCCAAATTTGGGACTTTTGAAGGTAGATGACTTGAAGGAGATGGCACTAAAACATAAGTGTCAATCAACAAGGAACAGTTGCAGTCTTGTAGAGTTCAGTCCATCAACTCTTTTTCCAACCTTTGTTCTCTTATCCCTGTGCATTTTTCTATTTTGCCTTTCTACACTAACCTTTTCAATTCTGTTCTATTCTTCCAGCTGTCCAGGTCTGTAGTAACGTTCTCTCTCTTTGTCTCCTGTCCAGGAATCCCCCACCCCCAATAAGATTTCACAGTCCCTTGATCCAAATGTATAACTAAGTTGGGAATTGACCTAAATTCTTCAAATTGTGAAAAGATTGTAGAGATTTTCGGAAATGTAACAATCTGGGGACAGAATGTGATGTGGGTCATAATAATTTGTGCAGCATGGAGTATGACAAACCTGCATGGAAACAGGGAATAGGCAAAAGCTAATGTACAGTGATGAGGAAACAAAGAACCAAAGAAACCTACAGCACAGGAACAGGCCCTTCGGCCCTCCAAGCCTGCGCCGATCAAGATCCTCTGTCTGACCTGTCATCTATTTTCTAACGGTCTGTATCCCTTTGCTCCCCGCCCATCCATGTACCTGTCCAAATATATCTTAAAAGACGCTAACGTGTCTGCCTCTACCACCTCCGCTGGCAACGCGTTCCAGGCACCCACCACCCTCTGTGTAAAGAACTTTCCACGTATATCTCCCTTAAACTTTCCTCCTCTCACTTTGAACTCATGACCCCTAGTAATTGAGACCCCCACTCTGGGAAAAAGCTTTTTGCTATCCATCCTGTCTATACCCCTCATGATTTTGTAGACCTCAATCAGGTCCCCCCTCAATCTCCGTCTTTCTAATGAAAGTAATCCTAATCTATTCAACCTCTCTTCATAGCTAGCACCCTCCATACCAGGCAACATCCTGGTGAACCTCCTCTGCACCCTCTCTAAAGCATCCACATCCTTTTGGTAATGTGGCGACCAGAACTGTACACAGTATTCCAAATGTGGCTGAACCAAAGTCCCATACAACTGCAACATGACCTGCCAACTCTTGTACTCAATACCCTGTCCGATGAAGGAAAGCATGCCCTATGCCTTCTTGACCACCCTATTGACCTGCGTTGTCACCTTCAGGGAACAATGGATCTGAACACCCAGATCTCTCTGTTCATCAATTTTCCCTAGGACTTTTCCATTTTCTGTATAGTTCGCCCTTGAATTTGATCTTCCAAAATGCATCACCTTGCATTTGCCCGGATTGAACTCCATCTGCCATTTATCTGCCCAACTCTCCAGTCTATCTATATTCTGCTGTAATTTCTGACAGTCCCCTTCACTATCAGCTACTCCACCAATCTTAGTGTCATCAGCAAACTTGCTGATCAGACCACCTACACCTTCCTCCAGATCATTTACATATATCACAAACAACAGTGGTCCCTGCACAGATCCCTGTGGAACACCACTGGTTACAGGTCTCCAATTTGAGAAATTCCCTTCTACTATTACCCTCTGTCTCCTGTTGCCCAGCCAGTTTTTTATCCATCTAGCTAGCACACCCTGGACCCCATGTGACTTCACTTTCTCCATCAGCCTGCCATGGGGAACCTTATCAAACGCCTTACTGAAGTCCATGTATATGACATCTACAGCCTTTCCCTCATCAATCAACTTTGTCATGTCCTCAAAGAATTCTATTAAGTTGGTAAGATATGACCTTCCCTGTACAAAACCATGTTGCCTATCACCGATAAGCCCATTTTCTTCCAAATGGGAATAGATCCTATCCCTCAGTATCTTCTCCAGTAGCTTCCCTACCACTGACGTCAGGCTCACCGGAGTTGCAATGGAGAACCAAACAAATAGAATTAGACCTCAGTACATGAGGCATTATGCAGGTTGGGGATGGAAAAGGTGGTTGGTGAAACTAGTGGAATTACTGTGGGATAGGCACAGGACTCAGAACAGAAAGGAGCAGGACAACATGTGATACAATACCTAAGTATCACTGGTGATCACAGCTGGCATTCAACAAGTTTACATTCTTACCCTAACTGCTAAGAATCTCAGAAAAATCACATATTTCCTTTCAAAGTTGCTCCCCAATTTAACAATGATGAAGGAACTGATGCTCAATTTCTTTATCTCAAGTCCATTTTCTGGCCTGATCTCAATATCCCTTCAATCCCTTTCAAGCGAAAATTAATGATTTCACCCTTGAATATACCCAGGACTGGAATTGCAAAAATTTACAAATTTCTGAGCAAGAAAATTTCTTCTCATTGCGGCACTCTATGCCTCTTGGCAACGATTCTGCAAATTCCTGTTAGAACCTTATATGTTTCAACAAGATCAATGTCCTTCTGAATTCCAGATGTGCATGTACAGAACTTGAGCACTGCTGAGAAAAGAGACATTTTAAGACTGTAAGAAATTGGAATAGCATCTTCAGCCTGCTCCATTCAATAGGGTCATGGCTAATCCAACATTCCTCATGTCTACTCTTATGTCTTTCCCCTGTAACTCTTGATTTCCTAACTGGTCAATAATCTATCTATAGGAGCAAATTACTATAGATGCTGGAATCTGAACTAAAAGCAAAAAGTGCTGGAGATTACAGCGGAATCAGGCTACATCCATGGAGAGAAATAGGCGAACTTTTTGAGTCTAGATAACTCTTCCTCAGAGCCAAAGTGAACTATAGAGGGGGCAGCATTTATGCAATGGAGGGGAGGAGGTGGACTGCTTGTGAAAAAAAGACCGTTGATAGTTCCGATTAAGTGATCGGAATGTGAGAATGGTACAAGAATGGTGTGTCTAACCGCCAGACCTGAAAGAATAGACAGTCCCTCTCTGGGTGAGAGAAGGGGGGGTGGTGGAGAGAAAGAGAGAGAGAGAGAGACAGAGAGAGTACCGAGCAAAGCTAAAATCTTAAAATGGTGCCCCTTTATTCTGAGGGTATGTCATCTGGTCCTAGGCTCTCCTTTCAGGGAAACACCCTCTCAACATGCCCTTTAAGAATGTTTCAATGAGATCACCTCTCATTCTTCTATACTCCAGTGAGTAGAATGCCTTTGTTCTTGAGTCAATTCTCTATACCAGGGGTCATCCTAGTGAATCTTCTCTTAACTGCCTCCAATGCCAAAACTGCCCACAGTACGCCTGCTGTGTACAACTGCATTAAAAATTTCATACTCTTATTTTTCAATCCCCTTGAATTAAGAGCCAACATTCCATTAACCTTCTTGATTAGCAGCTACATCTGTGTTTGTTTTGTGCACAAGTACTCCCAAGTCCCTTTATCTTGTAGATTTTCTCCATTTAATTATTATTGTTCTCCTGTTCTCCCTTCTAAAATGAACAATTTCACTTTTTCCCAAGTTATATGCCATTTGCCAGTTCCTTAACTTGCCAATATCTCTCTGTCAACTGCGTGTATTTCACTCACAACTTGCCCTTCCACCTATTTTTGGTTATCTGCAAATTTGGTAATATTCATTTCCTTCCTCCAAGTCATTAATATATATTGTAAACAGTTGTAGTCCCAGCAGTGATCCCTGTGCAACCTCACTAGTTACAGGTTGCCAACCTGAAAAAGATCCACTTAGCCCCATATGCTGTTTCTTGCCCACTAGCCGTGCCAATATACTACTTACAACACTGTGAGCTCCTATTTTATGACTTAACCTTTTGAGAGATTCCTTGTTGAATACCTTCTGGAAGTCCAAATATAACAAGTCTGTTGGCTCCCTTGTATCCACTCTGGTTGAGACTTCCTTGGAAAAACTCTAATAAGTTAGTCAGACATGATTTCTGTTTCATGAAGCCATGATAACTCTGCTTGATTTTCCAAATGTTCTGTTTTACCTCCTTAATTGATTCTAATAATTTTCCATCTATAGATGTTAGGCTAATCAGCTTATATTTTGTTTCCCTCCCTTTTTGAATGAAGTGTCACACTGGCAGTTTTCCAATCCTCAGATAGTTCTCAGGAATTCAAGATTTTTCAAGAACACAACCAATGCACCCACAATCTCTGCAGCTACTTCTTAATACAATCATAGAATCCCTATACTGTGGAAACAAGCTATTCAGCCCATCAAGCCCACAATGCCCGTCTGAATAGCATTCCACCCAGCCCCATCCCTCTAACCTATTCCTGGAACCTTGCATTTCCAATGGCTGATCCACCTAGCCTGCATATCCCTGGGCACTATGGACAATGTAGCATGGCCAATCACCCTGACCTGCACATCTTTGGACTGCGGGAGGAAACCCACACAGATACAAGATGTGAAAAATCCACACAGACAGTCACCCGAGGGTGGAATTGACCAAGGTCCCTGGCACTATGAGGCACCAATGCTAACCACAGAGCCACTGTGTCCCCCTTCTAGGGTCCTAGGATGCAAGCTATCAGTCAGGCGATTTATCTGCCTTTATGCATATTGGTTTGTCTAATACTACATAGAGTAACGCAACATGGAAACAGCTCCTTTGGCCTAAACTCGTTCATGCCAACCATGACAACCACTCATCGAGTTCCAATTGCCCACATTCAGTCTATATCCCTCTAAAACCTTCCCATCTATGTACCTATCAAAATGATTTTTAAGTGTTGCTATTGTATCTGCCTCAATCACTTTCTCTGACCGCCCATTCCACATATGCACCTCTCTCTGCATGCAGAAGTTGCCTCAAGGTCCTTCTTAAATTATTCTCATCTCACCTTAAACCTATGCTCCCTAGTTTTCAAATCCCCATCCCTGGGAAAAAGACTATGCATTCATCCTATCAAAACCCCTCACTATTTTATACACTTCAATAAGTCATCCATCATTCTCCTATGTTCCAAGGAATAAAGTCCTATCCTGGCCAATCTCTCCCTATAACTCAGGCCTACTAGTCCTGGCAACATCCTCGTAAATATTCTTTACACACCTTCCAGTTTAACTATGTCTTTCCTATAAAAGATTGATCAAAACTGTACATAATACACCAAGTGCAGCCTCACCAATGACTTATACAACTGTAACATACCAACCCAACTCCTGTACTCATTGCCTTGACCGATGTAGGCCAGCATGCTAAATGTCTTCTTCACCACCCTGTCCACCTGTAACACTGCGTTCAACGAACTATGTACTTGTACTCCTAGGTCCCTCTGTTCCACAACACTCCTCAGGACCTTACCATTTACTGTGTAAGTCCTACCTTGGTTTGACTTTCCAAAATGCAACACCTCGCACTAATTTGTATTGAATTGCATTTGCTAATCCTCAGTCCACTTCCCCATCTGAACAAGGTCCCTCTGTAATTTTTTAAATCTTTTCAGCGATAGTCAAGATGCGAATGCTTCCTATAGAGATGTAAATCAAGGCATTTTGTTGAGAAACAGTTATTTAGTAAACTGAAACAAAAAGACAAAACAGTAACAACTTGTATTAGTGCCTTTGACATTGTTATCATGATATTTTACTTTGTTTACTAAGTGTGGAGCTGGATGAACACAGCAGGCCAAGCAGCATCTCAGGAGCACAAAAGCTGACATTTTGGGCCTAGACCCTTCATCAGAGAGGATGCTGTTTGGCCTGCTGTGTTCATCCAGCTCCACACTTTCTTATCTTGGATTCTCCAGCATCTGCAGTTCCCATTATCACTGATAAAATATCATGATATTTGCTGATGAAGGTTTATTGATACACTGACTTCCCAATGTTGGTTTCTGCTGCTGCTCAGGCCTAACCCTGTTCACTTCAGAACAAAGCAGCATATAATACCTCCAGGAGAGGCAGACTCACGCAATTTGAGTTTGACTTCAACCGGTGCAGGGTCAGGCCCTAGTGTGAAAATAATCCATCTATTAACTCCTTGTCTTTTAAAACAAAAAAACCTTTGCAGTTCATTTAAACATTTTGGAAACACAGATATATACCCTCTAAAAGTCTAAGTATTTTAGACTTTAGTCACTGAAAAGTGAATTCTGTACATAACAACAGATACAGTCCGAATACAGTAAAGGATAGTTATTGAGAGGCAAAATGTTCCTCATCGAGTTATTTAAATGAACATAGGACTAGGGAGAAGAGCAAGAGTAACAGACAATAAATAGTGTTCGGATGTGAAGTTTATTTTATGAGTGAACAACTGTGTATAAGTAACATATCTAAAGAATAATGTCCTCTGCTGATCGTAGAGATTTGAAAATCCCTAAAAGTGTTAATCTCATTCACAGGGAGGGTTGATATCTAACAGGTGTTGAGATTTCACTCACTATTGGCTCCTAGAGTGTCTATAGTTTCACAATGTCACAGCACATAATATGTCTAATAAATGATACACTTACTGACTTTTGTTCGATGATTTCCTGGACATTATTCTTTCAAAGTGCTGATCTTTCTCACGGAACAGATACACAAATTATGAGTCTGTTTGAAGGCAATACCCAGTCAGTTTACAAATAATGCAACACACTCTCTTAATTCCAAGTAACATCATGTTAGAAACTTGACAACACTCTCAAGCAACTTCAACTAACATTTTACACGCATTCTCAAATCATCGTAGGTCACTTACAGTCACCTATAAGCAGAACACAGTGAAACGGCAGTGCAGAACAAAGCTCCTTCACCATTGGTAAAAACCAACATCACGTTCCCCCAGCTCTGCTTTTCTCCTCACTTTCCCCACATATACAAAGCGTGCCAAACAATTTTAACATTGACCTGGTTTCATTTGGACCTGTGTAATGTTACCTGTGACTTATACCTACACATCTATTCCTCAGTTGAAGCCTAGTTTGGGAATGGGATGCAGACAACAGCTGGAGAACCTGGACCTCTGAGGGGCCTCTGCCTGGTTGCAGCCCCTGTGCTCAGACAAAAGAACATTTAAAATGAGTTTAAAAGAAGTTGAGGTACGTAGTTCATTACTGAGGACAGAGATTGTCCTGAATAAAAATGGAAGCAGCAGTATAAAAAGGAAGGCAGCTGCCAACTCCAAGATGCTAATGAGTTACATGCTATCCTGACTGCTTACGTAACTACATTACAGTTACAGCCACTTCTATTGGGAAATTGCCGTGTGACGTGGTTGTCAATGAAAACTAAGTAGTGCATAAATAAATGCAACCCGCTTCAACAGCAGATAAAAGCTAAATGAACCAATAGAAGTTATGCTGTCCAGTAACACTGAAACTGCCTGGGACTCCTATTAAGTGGAAAGTGAAAGTCTGGGAAAGCAATGGGGTCTACACATGGGGACAATAGGCTCCTCTTGCATTTCCCATCTTCTTAGTCATGTAAAGGGTCTTCCATAAAGCAGATCCAAGAAATCCTGCTTTCCCCACAAGTTCTTGCCAGGAAAATACTGGTTGTCCAAACGATCACAATAGACCAGCTCCACACACACACACACACAGTTTGCAGCTCCACCACACGACAACACGGAGATGTGAGACTGGAATGAGGAATTAGGCTTCCGGGGGAAGGGAAGTCCTCAGCTGTGAGAATTGCACAGCTGATGTCCAGTTACAGAAGGTCCCGAATCAAAGACTGCTGGCCCGGAGAAAGAGGTTCAGATCAGCAGTCCAAGACAGGAGAAATAATTGCAGGGCTAATAAGAGGGAGATAGAGAACGTCAACATGGCTCCACCACCGCAGTCTGAGGTATTCTCCTGCAACAATGATAAACACACTTTAGTTGGATCAAAGAAATAACATAGTGCTTTACACTGCATTTACAACAATGGAACAGGCCATTCAGTTCAACTGGTATAATCTGAATTGAAAACAAAGATATGTTGGAAATATTCAACAGTCCTGGCAGCATCCACGTAACGAGAAAGATTGTGTTGAATTCAACTCTTCTTTGGAACTGACGCTCCCAGATCTGCTGGAATTTTCCTGCACTTTCCATTTGTATTGGTGTTTATGCACTACATGTACCTCCTCCCACTAGACTTCATCCACCCACTTCAGTATAACCTTCTGTTGCTTTGTCCCTCTGTATTTATTGACCATTAAATAGATCTATACTTTTCACCTCAAATATAGTTAACTTAAAGGACTCCAAAGAGGTTAGAAAATAATTAAATAATACTCAATAAATAAAATTCATTGTCAAGAACTATGAAAATAACGAGTAAAGTTTTCACAGACATAAGTAACAACAGAATAACCAGGATGGGGTAGATCACTATGGCAAGTACAAGATAAAAGTGCATGAATAATGGCAAAAATATTGAATACTTTGCTTCCTTATTAACCAGGGCAACTAACATGATCAGCATGGTGTTAGATAAAGAGATCAAAAAAAACCAGAAGCATTAAGATAGAACTGTGGTTGACAACGAATAAAACAATCAAAATTCATTCAACGTCACCAATGATGGGAGGCTATCCTAATTATAAATGAAAGTGGGTGCAACGGCATTTCACATTTAAAGCAAAGTGTTTACAGTTGCAATGGGTCTCTTGTGATACAGTGAGAGTGTTCCCACCTCTGAGCCAGGAGGTCTGTGTTCAAGTCCTAGCTGCTCCAGAAGTTTGTAATAACATCTCTGAACAGGTTAATTAGAAAAATATCTACAGTTTCAAGAAACATAGTCTATCATTTTCAGCCATAGATATTCAGAGAAATCAGAAACATTCATATTCTAGTACAGGATCTCTTGGGTTAACCCTTCAAAATTATGAAACATTTCAAGACTCCTCAGAAAGAAAATACCTAGAGCTGTGTACCCACGTTTTCCTCGGGCCTCATTTTCAAGTTCTGGAGTCTATTTGCACTGATGCCCGATCATTTATTAATAACCTCTCTCTACATCTACCTAATTATCTTGCTCATAACCATGCCAAACGAGCCATCACACAATGTCAAGCAATAGATGTCACTGTGCAGGAGAAGCAAGGATACACAAAATCCTCTCTCACTATTATCTCATGAGTGAAGATGAATGGCGATACTTACTGCTGCATTGTAATCAAAACAGTCTTCAGGTGCTTTCCGATACCTAGGCTTCAGCACCTCTTCACACTGATCTGGTCCATCAGCTGAGGGTGAAAATGTTAAGGAACTAGTGCACTGTACTTGGTCCCATGCAAAACAAAACTGCACCCAGAGGCAAAATTAGCTGGGACGGGACCGTATTATTCAAACAAACCATCCAGAGTGAACAGAGAGTAACAAACTATTAGCCTTGGTACAGGATCAATAATCTGGGTACATCATTTAAGATTTTAGGCAAAGAGCCAACAGGGGTACAAAGTGGCTGTGTTTAAGATCTGGAATACACTAGCTGAGAGGGTGATAGAGGCAGATATAACTGTAGCTCTCAAAGGGATTTGGATAAACAACTAAAGAGAACAAAATGCAGGACTAAGTAGGAAGGGTGGCAGCATGGCACTAGCTGATTTGCTCTTACAGAGAAGTGGCATGTACACGACAAGCTGAAACCATTCGACAAAGGAACATAAGTAGGTCATTCAGCTAATCAAGTCTGCTTTTTTGCTGTTGTCTATCTTGTTGTACTGGAGTGAAAGTTTTTGATTTCTCTTGAGAAAATCATTAACTAGTTCTCCTACATGCTCCCACATCTGAAGAAAAGTGAAGTGCATTGACCTGTTTTAGTTGAACCAACCTTCACAAAAATAAATAACATTCCAAAGCCATGCTGATTTAATCTGAAACTTGGCTGGTTGGAGTGGTGGCGTTGACAATATGTCAATGATAATATCCATATCATATTCCAGTGTAATTTTAATTGAGTTGAAATCTCACTGAACTATTGCACAGTGGAAAAAATACCCGATAATTTTATCTTCAGATCTTTCGTAATTTGATGCATGACAGTTTTCTGCAAATGTTATAATGTTTCTGTTCAATTCACTGCATTTCAATGATTTAAACACTGATTGATGGATAACAAGGAACAAAGTACAGCTACTTAGAATTCTTTGACATTTAAAGTTTTTGAGAAGATTTGTAGCTCGGATTGTGGATGAGGTCGTAGACATGCTCGCCGAGCCAGTGGGATTGGTTGCAAACGTTTTGTCACCCTGCTAGGTAACATCATCAGTGCACCTCCGGTGAAGCATCGGTGTTCTATCCCACTTGTTATTCATATGCCTTGTTTTGCTGGGATGGTTGGCATCACTTCCAGTTTTGTTTCTCAGTGGTTTGTACACAGTGTCTAATTCAACAAACATCAACAAACAATTGAATTAGACCCTCTGTACAAATCACTGAGAAACAAAACCATAAGTAATACCAACCAACCCAGCAAACTGAGGCATACACATAACAAGTGAGACTGAACACCAACCAGAGGTGCACTGATGATGTTGCCGAGCAGGGTGACGAAATGTTTGCAACCAAACCCACCAGCTCAGTTTCAATACTTTCACGTATGCAGTGAGGCTGTGGGAATTCACTGTGCCTATGTTAGAGTGGTCAGCACCCTGAGTCTAGAGGCAGTTTTGGATCAAGATCTAGACCTGAGCTGGATACATTGTGTACAGCAAACAGAGCGGGATGACTTTTCATCCCAGGTAATAACACTTAATTCGTAATTTGGCAAGCTAATCCTGCTTCCTTTTTTTTATCCCCTCTTCTCCTTTCTGGCCAGTTGGAAGGGGTATCAGTTGCATTTTGTTGGCAATGATCATAATTCAGTCAGATTTTGAAGTGTTACAGAAAAGTTTGAAAATGGATGGATGTAAAAGCTTTAAGGCCAGCTTTCTAAACTGAGACATAATTTGATAGAAGTGGACTGGAAACAGATATTATTTAAGAAGAGAGAGACAGCAAGATGCTGGAGTCAGAATCAATACCGTGTGGAGCCAGAGGAACATGGCACATCAGGCAGCATCAGAGGAGCAGGAAAGTCAGTCCTGAAGAAGGGTGTAAACCCAAAATGTTGACTCTCTTTACGCCTCTGATGCTGCCTGACCTATTGTCTTTCTCCAGCTCCACACTGTATTGACTATTATTTAAAAAGCACTTGAACCCCTTCACGTGAGCTGGACATATCCAACATTCAAACAAGAGCTGGGTCAAGTGTTTTCAGAACCTTAGTAAAGCAATGAACTGTAGGACAGAGTGATTCAGGAATGAATAGTAACATACAATTCACATGTATTATAAAAACTCATTTGACTCAATCAACTTGTAGTAGACTGAGATGGTGGGAAGAGAAATAAAGTGAATAGATAACTGGTGAAGAGAAGTAAGGTTAATAACAAAACCTGGGAGATATATAACAAAGGAAATGAGTGATTTAGATCCGTAACCTTTTCTTATTAGTTTAGACTTACCTGGAATCAGAAATTGTGAAAATCTACAGCGCAATTTACAGCAAAGCATTGCATTGCCCCACTCCAGCTCACTGACCGCTCCCTCCACTCCAGGTCACTGACCTTCCTTACAACAGATTTCCTTAAGACTGTGCTAATTCACATGCTCTTTGTGGAGCTATGTATAGTTATTCAAGGACAGGATACATCGCACCTCAGACTGGATCAGTTTGCTTCGGTTACACTGACTACAAGTTAGCTTCTCGGCAACCACAAAGAGAAGATTGGTGTTAGCCAGTCTCTGCGCATGGTAAAACCTGTGACAAGACAGGAAGACTTATTGACAATCTGCAGTGGTTATTCTGATACAAACACATTTAAAAGTTGATTTCGAATCTTAGTCAAGTGGAACAAAACCAGTGACGAAAAGATCCCTGTCACAATTAAAACCTGAAAAAAATCAATCTGAGCCATCAGGGCTATGAATGGTTGAGATCTTAATTCTCCCAGAGGCATATGAAGCCCACCAGAATACTTACATTTCTTGATTTATGAAGCAGTTTTCCTGCTGTAATGATCTAGCTGAACTCTTTCCTTGGCCTCACTCCAGATGATGCTGACTGTTCTGCATAGTGGGTTGGGTTGAGACACAAACTGAGCCCTTGTTGTAAGGTAGTCCTTAAAATGTGTCAAAGTGTAACCACAGAACTGATTTTCAGAGGTCACTTTAGCAGCCATCTAAATATTTGGTCCTTTGCAGACTGAGCACAGACATAATTGGCTGAATGGCCTCCTGCTGTGCTGTGACCTTTCTAATATTCTATATTGCCCTGGTGGTAGGGAGCAGTAATTCTCCCATTCATAGACCACGTCTGCATTGCCTCTTTCCTCCTGAAAATGTTCTCCCCTTCTACCTGGTGCCCCTTACTGGACCAACAAGAAAACTATGTTTAACTGTGGTGACTTTGCAGCACACTCCTTTCTTTTAATGTTAGGCCAATGGGGATTGAACCTCGAGTTAGTTGCTAACCTGGAGCAGTTGCTGCAGTCAATTAAGTTGCTGTAGGATCTACTGTTGTTGCCAAAGTAGTATTGTGTCTGCTTGGTGACACAGCTCGTCTCCTTCAGTTCAATACCATCTGCAAATGTATCATCTAGTAACAAAAGAATAGGGAGAATTAACAGAACCATACTGGCAACTGGCTCCAATAATTTACCTGGAAACATCAGTGGTAGCATATTGCATTGAGCAGTGGAATAGAATTAATGTTTTACAGTTAAGATATAAACATTGACCTTGCTGTTACATTTATGGTGAGGTGGATCTAGCTTACATTCTCCGGTTCAATGGCTCCAGTCATTCTGATTGCATGTCTAACTGAGAGGTTAAGCATCTCACAGGCCAAAGGCCTCTAGCAACAACAATGTGATTGGGCCTTTGCCCATTCACTGCTGCAATGAGACAGGCAAACCACACACCCCACCAACAGCACCCCCCCCACCAAGCCCCAGCATCTTCCTCAGAAGCGCTCATCCCTGAGCTGATATTTCTGTTAGCATTGTTTCCTGACCCTTGTACCTCTTTAACTGGAGAAGGGTTGAATGTGGAGCCAGTGGGTCCACCTCTTCAGGGTGATGCACCAGTAATAAAACAAAGGAATTAAGGCAGGTGTGCAAATACCTGCTCCCACCTCAGTTAGGTAACAGCCTTCGCATTCTGCCTCCAGGAAGGCCTAAAAGTCTCTGAACACCATAAAGGTATCATTCATGGAATAAGTGCTTCTTGCACATAAATACAAGAAACTCGAGCCCTTTAGTGTGAGAAATGTGTACTGTCTTGTCTCACATGTAGCAATGGGTCTAAATAAGATGTCAACAATTATGTGACATCAGACAGCGCACAGATCTGGAGAGTGATATTAAGAGATGCTGTAAAAGCAACTTCCAGTCTTGTCTAAAATACAGGTAAGTAGTGTTTCGAGTGCAGTGCTGTGATCTGAAGTGGAACTAAACCAGAGCCCAACTGATCCGCTTAATTTTCCTTTCTAAATATCCCAACCTCAAAGAAACACCAGAGGCTCTTACCTGTTTGGAAGCTGAACTGTAAAGTAAGGGTGTATAGCAACTGCTGCAGTAAAGACCTGGGAAATGAATAAAGGCATTGTCATTGATAGGCGAGCGCTGAAATTGAAAATCACCTGCAAAAGTGGGGCACTGCCATGTTTTTACTGTGGATTATAGTTTGGTGACTTTGCTCCAGCCACATCTGAATTTGCTAAAAGATGCACCAACATCACTCATTGAGAAACCCATTGTGAGAGCTGCTTATTTTATGGACTTACATTCAAAACTTTCCTCTCAACTCAATACAAAAAGGGTGAAAAAAATGGAGATTCCTTCTAATGGCTGAATCTACAAAGAACGTGGTCCCAGTCATTTAAAAACAATTTTAGTGACA
This sequence comes from Stegostoma tigrinum, assembly GCF_030684315.1. Taxonomy (NCBI): domain Eukaryota; kingdom Metazoa; phylum Chordata; class Chondrichthyes; order Orectolobiformes; family Stegostomatidae; genus Stegostoma; species Stegostoma tigrinum. The sequence goes on along the minus strand of NC_081364.1, from coordinate 67,268,580 downwards.
TTGGAGAGCATTCACAATGACCCTGACGGTAGACATGTTGACGGTTTCCTTCCCAAAGATCTTTTGTGATGATCTAGCTGATGGAATTGGGTCATTACTTTGGAGAAGGGAAAAAGCAGCAAAGGGAGACTATTTCAATTCTAAATTCTTACAGATACGTTCTTAGTACAAAACACAAGTAGGACAGAACACCAAAAAAACCTGGCTATGCCTCAGACTCACTGTCACACAACTAACTCACTCCCAATGTTACGCACATACTCAAATACAACTCTGACCACACATGAGCTATACTGTGAGTAAGCAGTCCGGTATCACACAGTAAGAGATCACCTCTAGTGCTTCTCGCATCCCCTTTCTGGTGAGACAGCAGTGAAGAGAAGAGCATTATCTTACCAGGCAGCAGCTGAGCTCCACCATGCCAAGTTCAGGAAATCGGCAACTGTAGGCTTGATTAAAACATAACATGTATGTCAGAGATTTTCAATATTGAAAGATATAGCTCCAACCTTTCCATTCCCCCCTAAAAAGCAAAGTTCTGATCACCATGCAGATTTAATACCTGGGAACAGCAAGTAGTGGCAAACAATTTTGTTTTGGATTAGAAAGATTACAACTCCCCTGGGGTTGCTACTGATATTGAGATTTTTAATATTTAATTGAACTAGGATTTACAGGAGAGATTGAAGAGTTTCCCTGACTAGAACCTAATGTTGATGCAATATCACTGGCAGGTTCCTGAAGAATTGCAGAAAAGTAGAGATTGAAGAATTGACCCGGCCTTGCTTTACACCGCTGACCACAAAGACACCAGATATCTCCTCATAGGTGCAAACACACGCAAAAACACCATCATGCAGTAGGTAACAAAGTGTAGAGGTGGATGAACACAGCAGGCCAAGCAGCATCTTAGGAGCACAAAGCTGACATTTCGGGCCTAGACCCTTCATCTTTTCTGTTGAAGAGTCCAGGCCCGAAACTTCAGCTTTTGTGCTCCTAAGATGCTGCTTCGCCAGCTTTTGTGCATCTGCAGTTCCCATATCTATCATGCAGCAGGTGCAGGGTTTTGACAAACTTGTTTGAATGTCATAGACCAGGTTGACTCATATTGTCAAAAACTTTAGTTAGATCTGTGAAGAGCAAGCACAGATCCTGATGTTGCTCTCAGCACTTTCTTTGTAGTTGTCTTATTGCAAACACCATATCAGCAACCCCACAGTTAATCCTCAACCACTCTGTGATTCTGGAAGGAAATCATCTACAAAATTTAGTAGACAGTGCAATAGGATTCTTGTAAGAGCCTTTCTTGTGAATGAGAGAGGACCTATTTCTCAGTAAACATTACATACATTTTTGAATCCTTTCCATAGAGCTAACCATGAAGTACTTCTTTAGAATTCATTCAAGGGATTTGGTCATTGGTGGCTGGGCCATTATTTATTACCCATCCCTAACTGGTATGGAGAAGGTGTTGGTGAGCTGCCTCTTGAACTGCTGCAGTAGATAGACCCACAATGCATTTTGGGAGGGAATTCCAGAATTTTTGACCCAGTAACATTGAAAGAATAATGATATATTTCCAAGACAGGATGATTAATGGTTTGGAAGGGGACTTGCAGATTGTGGTTTAAGGTTTTCAAGTAGATTTGTAGCTTGGGTTGTGGATGTTGTGGTTGGTTGGCTCACCAAGCGGGTTCATTGTTTGCAGATGTTTCATTACTTTGCTGGGTAACATCATCAGTGCAGCCTCTGATGAAGCACTGGTGTTGTATTTGAACTCTGGGGTCCATTGAGCTGGGTTACCTCACTTCGAGTTTTGCGTCGTAGTGGAGTAAATATAGGGTTTAGTTCAATGTGTTTGTTGATGGCCTTTTTAGTGGACAACTACGTCTCTAGGAATTCTCGTGCTTGTCTCTGCATGGCCTGTCCCAGGATCCTGGTGTTGTCTCAATCAAACTGGTAGTTTTCCATATCCATGTGGATGGAGATGAGTGAGTATTGGTCGTGTCTTTTTGTTGCTAATTAACATTCGTGTGCTCTTGTGGCTAATTTTCTTCCTGTCTATCTAATGTAATGTTAGTCACAGTCTTTGCAGGGGATCTTGTATATTATGTTGGACCTATCCATAGTGAATAACGGGTCTTTGGCTTGGGTTAGCAGCTGGCGTAGGGTTGATGTGGGTTTGTGTGCTGCTCTGATGTCTAGTGGTCGTAGGAGTCTTATGGTTAGTTCAGATGTGTTCTTGAGGTAAAGTAGCATGATGAGTGTGTCGGGGCATATAGTATCTTCCTGGAGTCTTTCGTGTAATAGGCATCTTCTGACCCAGTTTTTCGGGTATCCGTTGTCCTTGAATACTTGGAAGAGGTACAGTTCTTTTTGGTGTAGTTCTGTGTTGCTGCGGAGTGTTGTTGCCTGTTTAAATAGAGTTTTCACATAACTTTATTTGTCTGTGTTAGGGTGGTTGCTGTTAAAATTCAGTACTTGGTCAGTGTGTGTGGCTTTCCTGTGTACCTTTGTTAGGACATCCCTGTTGGTCCTGCGTTTCACCATGACTTCCAGGGACGGGAGCTGTTTGTTCTTTTCTTCTTTCTTGATGTTCTATTATCTGCTGCTCTTGTCCCTCTACATGGTGGTGTTTGAAAGGTGCTGCTGAGGGATCTTAGATGAATTTCTGCTGTGCATCTTGTAGGTGGTACACACTGCTGCTACTGAACGTTGGTGGTGCCAGTCAGGTGAGCTGCTTTGTCCTGGATGATGGCCAGCTTCGAGTGTTGTTGGAGCTACACTCATCCAGACAAATGCAGAATATTCCATCACATGTCTGACTTGTGTATTATAATCAGTTGTCCTGCTTTGATGAGTCAGGGGGTGAGATATTCACTGTAGTATTCCGAGATTCCAAACTGCTTTTGTAGCCACTGTATTTATATGGTCAATCCAGTTCAGTTTCTGGTAAATGGTAACCCTCAGGATGTTGACAGTTGGGAATTCAGTGATGGTACTGCCATTGAATGTCAGAGGACAGTAGTTCAATTTGTCTCTTATTGGAGACAGTCATTGTCTGGCTTGTGTGGTGTGAATGTCACTTGCTACTTTTCAGTTCAAGCCCTGGTTATTGTCCAGGGCTTATGCATTTGAAAGTGCACTATTTCAACACCTGAGTATTTATGAATTGTGTTAAACACCATGCAATCATTGCAAACATCCCCACTTCGAACTTTGATGGAGGGAGGATCATTTAGTAAACTGCTGAAGATGGTTCAACCTAGGACACTATTCTGAGAAACTCCTGTAGAGATGTCCTGGAACTGGATTGACTGACTTCCACCAAACACAATCATCTACCATTATGCTAGTTTGACCCCCAACCAGCAAACAATTTTCCTTGATTCCAACTGACTCTAGTTTTCATTAGGACTCCTTGATGCCTATACTTGGGTCAAATGCAGCCTTGCTGTCACTTTCACCTCACCTTTGGAATTCAGCTCTTTTGTCCATGTTTGAATCAAGGCTGTAATGTCAGTGGAAATCTTTCCTATTTTCAAATACTCTTGAAGATGGCTGTATATTTGGAAAAATAAATTACACTTGTATAACATAAAATATATTGTACTTCAAAACTGCTAAATGTCCCTACTTCAGGAGTTTTGTCTAATTTGGTTGATTTGACTATCTTTATCACTTTGTCCACTCAAGGAAGCTCTTCAATCTCTCCAGACAGTGTCCTCCACCAAAGTCACAGAGGCAGTGATCTGAGAGCCTCTAGCTGCCCACAGCAAGCAGCACATCTGGCTAATGGCAAACAAATTCTTTAGTGCAGCCAAAACCTTGGTCTCTAGCAACTCAAAGACCAAGGCAATGTTTCAGAAAGCACCAGGAACATGAGAAGAAGCACAAAATACAACTGTCAATGGGTCCAGGCTCATAGACGGTAAAATATTCTCCCACCCAACATCTCTGGGGATGTTACTATTTAGGAAGATATTAGTGCAAGCACCCAGACAGCAAGTCCTCACTATGATCAACTTTATGATCAGGTTTGAAAACAGCATAGTGTTAAAACATGACATTCAAACTGACCAGGCTGTTGTCCTTAAAGTTGAAGCCATTACAGTCTCAGAGGATCACAGGGGTCTCATTACAGACAGACAGGGATGACTGATTGTAGTGAGATTTAGAAGATGGGACCTTCATGGTGCCCTCAGCTGGTACAGGGAATTGAACCCATGCTGCTGGTGTTACTCTGCACTACAACCAAGCTGTCCAGCCAAATAAGCTAACTGACCTGGTTTCCATCATCCTAACCACCCTGCCATATGATGTAGAATCCTGGATATGCTAAAAGATACCACATCAAACCTCTGGAAACAAGGGTTCATAGAATTTGAGTAGATAGATAGATCAGGACTTAACCACAAAATATTGTCTATAGCTATAAAACCCACCGGAGGAGAACACTCCACAAATATCTCTATCCTCAATAATCCCAATCATTAGTGCTAAAGAAAAGCATTCAGAACAATCTTCAATCGAAGTTGCTGACTGGATGATCCATTCTCAACCTCCTTCAGAGTTTCCCATCTAGCTATTACTATTCACTCCCTGTGATCTCAAGAAATGGCTGGAGGCTCTGGACACTGCAAAGGGTACAGTTCCTGATAACATCCTAGCAAGAGTACTAACAACTTGCCCTTATCCAAGCTGCCCTGCTTAAAGCTACAAAACTGACATCCATTTGACAATGTGGAAAATTGACCAGGGATGTCCTGCCCACAAATCCGACGCACCTATTACTGCCTATTACTCTACCCTCAATTATCAGTAAAGTGATGGAAGCAATAACCTGTTCACTGATAATGGGAACTGCAGATGCTGGAGAATCCAAGATAACAAAATGTGAGGCTGGATGAAGACAGCAGGCCAAGCAGCATCTCAGGAGCACAAAAGCTGACGTTTCGGGCTTAGACCCTTCATCAGAGAAGGATCTAGGCCCGAAACGTCAGCTTTTGTGCTCCTGAGATGCTGCTGGACCTGCTGTGTTCATCCAGCCTCACATTTTATTACCTGTTCACTGATGCTCAGTTTCAGTTCTGGCAGGGAAACCTATCTCCTGACCTCAATACAATTCTGGTTCAAACATGGACGAAAGAGCCGAATTCCAGAGGTAAAGTGAGAGTAACAGCTCTTAACATCAAGGCTGTACTTGGCCAAGTGAGGCATCAAGCAGCCCTAGCAAAACTGCAATCATTGGGAATTGGGGTAAATCCTCCATTGGTTGGAGCCATATCTGGCACATAGGAAGATGATTCTGCTGATTAGAGGTCAGTCATCTCAGGTTCAGGATATCTGCACAGGAGTTCCTCAGGACAGATATATTCTAATCAACCTATAGTTGATATATTGATCAATATATATAATACAGTCAACATGGCTTTGTGCATGGAAAATCATGTCTCACAAACTTGATTGAGTTTTTTGCAGAAGTAATGAAGAGGATCAATGAATACAGAACAGTGGACGTGATCTATATAGATTTCAGTAAGGCTTTGGACAAGATTCCTTAGTGAAGTTAGATCACATGGAATACAGGGAGAACTAGCCCTTTGGAGACAGAACTGGCCTGAAGGTAGAAGTCAGAGGATGGTGGTGGAGGTTTGCTTTTCAGACTGGAGGCCTGTGACCAGCGGTGCTGGGTCCACTGCTTTTCATCATCCATATAAATGATTTGGATATGAATATAGGAGGCATGGTTAATAAGTCTGCAGATGACACCTAAACTGGAGATACGGTGAACAGAGAAGAAGGTTACCTCAAAATACAACTGGACTTTGATCAGATGAGCCATAGACTGTGGAGTGGCAGACAGAGCTTAATTTAGATAAAAGTGAGGTGCTGCATTTTGGAGAGGCAAACCAGGGCACTTAATGCAAAAGACTTTGGAGTGCAGATTCATAGTTCCTTAATCGTGGAGGTGCAGGTAGACAGGATAATGAAGAAGGCATTTGGTATGCTTGTCTTTATTGATCAGTGCATTGAGTATAGGAGTTGGGTGGTCATGATGTGGCTGTACAGGAACAGTTGTTTATGCCACTTGTGGAATACTTCAGCAAGAATGTTGTGAAATTTGAAAGGCTTCAGAAAAGATTTACAAGAATGTTGCCAGGGTTGGAGGATTTGAGCTATAAGGAGAGGCTGAATGGGCTGGGGCTATTTTCCCTGGAGTGTTGGAGGTTGAGGGGTGATCTTACAGAGGTATATAAAATCATGAGGTGCATAGAGAGGATGGCCAAGGTCTTTTTCCCAGGGGTGGGAATAGGTTTAGGTGAGAGGGGCAAGATTTAAACTGAACCTAAGTGGCAAAATTTTCATGCAGAGGGTGGTGCAAGGAAGTGGTGGGGGCAGATACAATTACCACATTTATGAGGAATTTAGATGGGTATATGAATAGGAAGGGTTTAGAGAGATATGGGCTAAATGCTGGCAATTGTGACTAGATTTATTTAGGATATCTGGTCAGTCTGAGTTGTACTGAAGAGTCTGTTTCCATGCTGCACAGCTCTATGACTCTATAACCTGTACAGGGATGTTATGAATCTGGGCCTCCTGGTCCACAGGTAGGGAATTATAACTGCCACAAGAGCCTCCTGTTCCTCAGAGTAGTGCCTTAGGTCCAATCATCTTCAGTTGTTTCATCAGTGATCTTCTGTCCATCATAAGGTCTAAAGTTCACTGATGATTACACAATATTTACCACCATTCATGACTCCTCAAATACTAAAGCAGTCCATCTTCCAATGCAGCAAGACCTGGACAATATCCAAGTTTGGGTTGGCAACTAATACTGTCAGGCAATGACCATCACCAACACCAGATATTCACCCAATGTCCGAGATAACAAGGTGTAGAACTGGATGAACACAGCAGGCCAAGCAGCATCAGAGGAGCAGGAAGGCTGACGTTTTGGGCCTACAGCCTTCTTCAGAAATTATTTCATCACCAATGCTCAGCAGCAGTGTACCATCTACATGTGGCACTGCAGAAGTTTAAAGTTCCTTCGACAGCACTTTCTAAACACATGACCACTTCTATCTAAAAGGACAAGGGCAGCAGATAAGTGGGAACATCACCATCTGTATGTTCCCCTCCAAGCCACTCACAATCCTGACTTGGTACTGACCCATAGTTGCTTGGAAAAAAATCCTGGACCTCTCCCTTAAAGCATTGTGGATCTACCTACAGCATGTGGACAGCATCCTCTCAAGAAGGCAGCTCACCACCACCTTCTCAAGGGCAACTAAGGATGGGCAAAGAACATTGGTCTATCCAGTGATGTCTACACCCCATGAATTAATAAAAAAAATTAGAGCACTGGAATTTGGGTGTTATATACTGATCTGATTAATCAACAGGAAACAGAGCAAGACTGAGGAAGTCATTATCAGTTTGGGAGGCCGTGACTCCAGTGGGATACAGGTATCTGTGCTTAGGCTTCAACAGTTTTCAATCTATATAATGACCAAACTTAATACTTCTAAATTTGTCAATAGCTCATAACTTGGTGGGAATTTGAATCGTGAGCAACATGCAAAGAGGCTTCAAGGGGAATTGGACTGGTTGACTTGAGTGGGCAAGACCGAAGCAGATGGAATGTAAATGTCAAAAAATATGAAGTTATCAATTTGTTTGGTAAAATCAGATATGCAGAGGGTTTCTTAAATAGTAAGAGATTGGAAAATGCAGACACCAAAAGGGATCTGGTATCCTTGTACACCAGTTACTGAAAGCTAACATACAAGTACTGCAAGCAATTAGAAAGGAAAATGGTACATTGGCCCTTACAGCAAGAGAGTTTATGTAGAGAAGGAAGAGATCTTGCTGCAGCTGCAAGTGCATACAGCAATGGTGAGACCACATCTGAAGGACTGTGTACAGTTGTGATCTTATTGAAGAAGAATATTCTTGCCACAGATGGATTGCTGTAGAGATTCACCAGACTAATCCCTGGGATGATGAGAGATTGAGGAGACTGGGCCTATATTCCCAAAAGTTTAGAAGAATTAAAGGCGATCTCCCTGAAACTTAGAAAATTCTTATGGGGCTCAACAGAGCTATTTCCTTGGCTGGGGTCTTAATTTCAGGGGATACAGTGTAAGTATAAGAGACAGACCATTTAGGACAGAGATGAGGAGGAAGTTCTTCACACAGAGATTCCCCTACTCTACTAGACTGTGGTAACTCTGTCATTGAGCATATTCAATACTGAGGTTGACAGGATTTTAGATATTAAAGAGTCATTGAGATATACAGCACAGAAATAGACTATTTGGTCCAACTCGTCACTGCTGACTAGATATCCTATGTAAATCTAGTCCCATTTGCCAGCATTTTACCCATATCCCCCTTAACCCTTCCTAGTCAAATACCCATCCAAATACCTTTTAAATGTTGTAATCATACCAGCTGCCACTACTTCCTCTAGTAGCTTATTCCATACATGCACCACCCTCTGCATGTCCTTACATCTCTTTTATATCTTTCCCCTCTCATGTTAAACCTATGCCCTCTAGTTTTGGACTCTCGCACCCTGGGAAAAAGACTTTGTCTATTTACCCTATCCATGCCCCCTCATCATTTGATAAATCTCTATAAGGTCACTCCTCAGCCTCTGATGTTCCAGGGAAAATACCCCAATCCATTCAGCCTCTCCCTACAGCTCAAAGCCTCCAACCCTGGCAACATTCTCGTACATCTTTTCTGAAACCTTTCTAGTTTCACAATTTCCTTTATATAGGCTGAACCAATATTCTGTAGTCACAAAATAACCTCCCAACTCCTGTGCTCAACACACTGACCAATAAAAGCAAGCATACCAAATGCCTTCCTCACTATCCCACCTATCTGCAACTCCACTTTCAAGGAGCTATGAACCTGCACTCCAAGTTCTCTTTGTTCTGTAACACTCCCCAGGACCTTAACATTAATTGTTTAAGTCCTGTCCTGATTTGCATCTTCAAAATGCGGCACTTCATATTTATCTAAAAGTGCAAGAAAATGTGGTTGAGTTGAAAGGTCAAGTGACCTACTTCTGATTCCATTTGTTATGATCTTTAAAGCCACAATGTTAGCATCTGTGTTTCCCAAACAATCAGGAAGATCAGACAGATTTGGCACTTTATTCTATCAAAGGAAAGATTTTAATTACAGATGCCCAAACATGACTTAAAATGCTGAGCTGCACATCAATACCTAACGCTGCAGAAACCACATGAACGGAGAGGAGGCTGGATTGTTGTTCCCACAATTAACTGGAGTGCTTGTTGTACAATCTAAGAAACTGATGTTTGCTGCGGACAGGAGGAAGATATCAGCTTCTCAGACTTAGCAGGAGTGTGTGGAAGACATTATGGACTGTGGTCTCTTCAACCTGGAGACAGTGTATAAAGGGGATTTAAGACTGCAGGAGGATGCGAAAGCTAAGTAGCAGTGCATCTTTAGGGGCCAAGATCCAAACTCTTCCTTTTCCAGAAATCCCCTGCATATCAATCTTCTGAACAACTCACTCACTCACTTTGCTGCTTCACTCATTTTCTCCAGGTACCTTCGCAAATCCCCACCAGGACAATAAACTCCAGGACAGTCTGCTCTTTTTTGTCATTATTCACAAATCGACTTAGGGAAGTTCAATTATCATGATGCACTGTTTTTCTTATTTTCTCGTATGTTTATCATATTTGTCCTTTTACTTCCTTTTCACTAAATGTTGGTCTGTAGTAGACACTTAATAATGTGATTGAATCCTTCATGCCCATTATAACAATCTTAACAGATTCTGTTTACTTGCTAAAAACCGAAAGAACTAAGGATCCTGTAAATCAGACACAAAACCTGAAGTTGCTGTGAAAGGTGAGCAAGTCTGGCAGCATCTGTAGAGAGAAATTAGAGTTAATAATTCTGGTTGGTGACCCTTCCTCCATTTAGATACTGCCAGATCTGCTGAGCTTTTCCAGCAATATCTGTTTTTATTTCTGTTTGTTAGTTTCCATTTTCACTTCTGATAATTATTTCTGATCAAAGTATCACCACCACCAGCCTTTCTTTTTCACTTACCATTCTGAAATACAATATAAGCTGCAATATTTAACTGTCAGTTCTGTCCTGTCAGCTGTTTCCATTACCCCCATGACATCAATTTGAATTATTGTCCCCAATTCCCTCATCTTTTCACTTTTCCGCTGAGCGTTGCACTTATTTTTCATTGCTATTACTTAATTTGCATTAGGTGTTACTGATTATATCTTCAGAGTAGTGACAACAGAGAAGATTTTCCACTGGCAAGACTGTTGTTATTCCAGCGTATATAGGAGTTCTGCACAGGGACCTTGCAGGATCCTTTGAAAGAATTATCTGGGAAATTGATAATACCACTTAGCAATTTCTCCACACGAGGATCCCATCCAAAGTCTCCATAAAAAATGGACACCTTGGTTAGTTCTGACAAAATTAAGTAAAACAGTAACCAGGGAAGGTTAGACTATTAAACATGTACACCTTCCCAATTGGCATCTTACCCTCTCAACACCCTAACCTCCCATTTATCTTCTAGACATTTTTAAATAACCTATTCAAATGTATTATGACACACCTCCACCTCCAACTGCTTAGTTAAACAGACCTTTTCCCAATTTCAATATTTTTATTACAATATTAGAAAGATTTCAAAGAAAACGAGAAGGAACACAACATATTTTTAATGACCCCTAAGATTTTTTTCCTCGTTTGCTGACTTCAAGAGTAAACTTACAATAAATATGGATCTGGGTGCCGCTCCTGTGTCAGTGTTAGATGGTGGTCCACATACTGACTGATAGTCATATGATTCTTTTCTTGTGTAGAATGAGGCATTATACAGTGCATTCATCAAGCTGGGGTCTACCTCACTGAAGAACATACCAATCTGAAGGATGGAAACAAATACAAAGTACATTTAGGAGCTTTTCCTGCATGATTAATGACATGAGAACAGTGTTATACTCAGACCCCAGGTAAAGTTCCCCAGCTGCAACAAAGATGACTTAAAAAGGATTCCCTCCCTTCTGAATACCTTTCTCCCAGACCCAAATGAACCAATGTTTTGAAAAGAACCAATTTAGCCAGACGTTCCTGAGTTAACAAAGAGTGAATTTATTAATTCCTAAACATGAAAAGAACCAGTAACATCACGCACACATAAACATAGATCACAAGTAAGAGATGTGTCTAAAAAAATAAAAGCCATACAAAGATATATAGATCAGTCTCTAAATTGTTCACAAAGAGTGGATAGTTGAACACAGTGGTTGTTGCAGTGGAGATTATTGACAATATTGACTTTCAGGGTGTATTCAGGTTGAGAGGAAGTCCTTTTATGGTCCTGTTGTCTTTTGCCTGGCAACAAGCTAGCTGAATTCTAGCACTCAGAGTGAGGGATTATTTTTACCTGCAACATAGGGATGACTAGAGAACAATTCTTTGACTGTGGCCTTCACAGCATGTGAACATTCAAACTAAACTGGTAAACATGAGCAGCAATAATGTGGAGGTGCTAGTGTTGGACTGGGGTGGACAAAGTCAGAAATCACACCAAACCAGGTTATAGTCCAACAGGTTTATTTGAAAACACAAGCTTTCGATCCTCAGTCCTTCTTAAGGCGCTAGTGAGAGAGGTAGTATCAGACACATAACTTATAATTAAAAGATGAAAGGTTCATGCCATTAATGGGGATGCACTAAACAAACCCAAGGTGCTCTTAAATCTTTAATCAGATACATAAGAAGGTTCAGTCTCACCAACAGAGATGAAAGTGGCTTTACAACCCATGTCCTAATGTATTCTTCAAAGGAGTAAACACTGAACATATCTGCAGTTTGGGACATCATCCACACTTGCTGTTGGTGGCTGGTTGGAGGGGTGGGGGGGGGGCAGGTGGCAGCTCCTTAAAATCTTTGTAGCCACAACAGATCACAGCCCAGTCTGTCTGAAGTTTCCTTGACACTTTTAGGTATTAGGTCCTATTGTTCCCAAACAGAATTTGTGTCAGCCAGCCACTGTACTTAGACCAGCAGTCTTCTTTTAAAAGCAATTTTGGAATTAAGGGCTAAAAACGCCAGCAGTATTTTGGAGTTCTGACAACAACTGTGACTCTCTGACTACCTGTCTGACATCAAGTTGTGGCTGTAAGCTTCAACTTCAAACTGCCAAGACGCTGCACCCCAGCCCTGGCTCTTACCCTAGGTCTGATTGTTTCTTTTGATTGGGCTCAAAGATGTATCTTCTTGGTATCCTGCTTTAACTGGAAGTTTAGTTTCAAAGACAAAACCCTTTGCATCAGCAAGTCTGCTCATGATATTAAGCCCAGTTGCACCATGACTGAAGCCTTCACACAACTTCATCTTTTCTAAACCTTGCTTCTTCAATGTTCTCTTTAGCGCAACCCTAAGCAAACACCCATTTAGCTAATCTTTCAGCATCCTTCTCCAATCCTGCAGCTACGTATCAATTATATATCATGATGTGGAGGTGTCAGTTTTGGACTGGGGTGGAGGAAGTCACAAATCAGGTGACGCCAGATTTATTTATAGTTGCATGGGTTTATTTGAAATCACAAGCTTTCATAGTGCTGCTCCTTTGTCAGGTGAAGGTGACTGCATTATGATTACGAGTTTAATTAAAGCTGTAAATGTAGGAATCAGGGTACATAGTTATTTGTCCAATTAAAACTAGAAGAGATCTGGGGTAAATGGTGTGGAATAGCATTATGGGTTGGGTGCTGAGGAGTGTGGATAACTGAGGAGGGAGGGACTATACATAGAAGATGCAGCATTCCTTTGTTGCAACCATGTGAGTGCTCATTTGACACTAGAAAAAGAAACTAGAGCAACAGTAGATCATTTGTTTTTTTGAGACTGTCCTGTCATTCAATATAACATCACTATATTCCTGCTTTCTCCACATAACCCTTGAAGTCTTTAAAGGTACAATACTAGTTTGTGTCTGGGTGCATCAGTTGGGTTTTCCATTTTTGGTGGATAACTGGTGAGTGTCTGTCTAAGGGACTTACTTCAAGGACACTGCACTTGTTATGAGATAAGGTCTGTAACTTGGTGAGTGTCGATTTCATACAAGGTCTACATAATCCGACATCAGCGGCCACTTTAATTGAGCACATTAGTGATCCTGACATCACAGCTAAGATGATATCCTTGCAGGCAGGGTGGCTAGGTCATTGGGACGTTGACAATGATAAGGGTTCCTGTTTGTGCTGCTGGAAGGTCTGTAATATCACTAAGGAAAAGGTGCTGGAGAAGCTGAAAGGTTTGAAAGTGGATAAATCACCAGATGAGTTACACCCTAGAGTTCTGAAGAAGGTAGCTGAGGAGTGATTAGAATCGTGTGTTACAATGTGGAAATCATTTGGAGAAGTAGTAATTAGAAGTAAATAATTTAATTATGATATAGTCTGGTTTTAGAACATCTAGATCTGCTAAGAATGTAAGAAAAGGAGCAGGAGTAGGCAGAATAGTCCCTGAATAAAATCATGATGGATCTTCTGTGGTAACTTAATTTTCCAAACACATTGTGATATCCATTGCTTTTAATTTTCTTAATTCTTTCATGGGAAGATATTGCTTATCACTCATTGCTCAGCCATTTCAGAGAGAATTAAGAGTCAACCATGTTATTGTGGTTCTGGAATCACATGTAAGCCAGAATGGATTGCAAGTTTTCTTCCTTAAATACAGTTGTGAGCCAGATGGATTTGTGCTCTGCAGTATTGAGCTCTTGGCATCTAACCAGAAAGTATTTAGATTAATTCCTGAAAAGCTGTAAAAGCTGAAATTCCGTAAAAGGCTGCAGATCAAGTAGTGGGAAATGGAATTTAGTAGAAACCGTTTCCATGTTGTAATACTCAATTACTCCATAATGAATTAGTGTTTTAACATAATCTTATTATGGGGGTGATAAACATTGCAATAGACTTCTGTTCTCATGGGTGTGGTAAGCAAGTGTTTAAGAATTCAACCAGTGAATTATTTAGTTGAGTATAGATGTGTGTTGCTGTCTGATTAGCCAAACTTGGGGCTCTGTTCTGATGCATGTGAAGCAGTATAGGTGAGTGTAGTGGCCATCACCAAGGAAAAGGTGCTGGGTAAGCTGAAAGGTTTGAGGGTGGATAAAGCACCAGATGGACTACACCCTAGAGTTCTGAAAAAGGTAGCTGAGGAGAGATTAGAACATAGAACTAAGAACCGTACAGCACAGGAATAGCCCCTTCGGCCCATGACGTTGTGCCAACATACCGCCAAATGAAACTAATCCCTTCTGCCTGCTCTTGATCCACTTTCCTCCATTCCTTTCATATTCCTTGCAGATTGGCATTGACGGTGATCTTTCAAGAATCCCTGGAGTCAGGGATGGTCCCGGAGGACTGGAAAATGGCTAACGTAACAACCGTGTTTAAGAAGGGAGGAAGACAGAAGACAAAAAATTACATGTCCACTAGCCTGGCCTTGGTTGTTGGCAAGATTTTCGAATGCATCACAAAAGTTGATATTGCTGAGTACTTGGAAGTGCATGGTAAAATAGGGCAGAGTCAGCATTGGTCAGTGAGGTGAGAGTGGCGGATAAGTGGGAGGGAAGTTGGACAGGTTGTGTCAGGTCAAGGGGTGGGGATAAGGACCAATCCCGACCACTGCCTATATGCACTGACCTACCACCATCCTGTCTAACTTACCCAGCCCCACCCCTCCTCTCTATTTCTGAGCTCCCCTCCCCCTCCCCATTTCTGAAGAAGGGTCCTGACCCAAAACATCAGCTTCCCTGTTCCTCTGATGCTGCCTGGTTTGCTGTGTTCCTCTAGTTCCACACTTTGTTATCTCTGACTCCAGCATCTGCATTTCTTCCTATCGCAGAGTCAGCACAGCTTTGACACGGGAAGGTCATGCCTGACAAATTTGTTAGAATTCTTTTATGTAACAAGCAAATTACAAAGGACAGCCAGTAGACGTGGTCAGTTTGAATTTCCAGAAGGCCTGTGACAAGATGCCGCACAGGAGGCTGCCAAGATAACAGCTTGTGGTTTTAGGGGCAAGATACTGGCATGGAGAGAGGATTGGTTAAATGGCAGAAGGCAGAGAGTGGGGACGAATGGCATCTTTTTCAGGATGGAAGCTGGCGACTAGTGGAATTGAATTGAATTAGGTTTCTT
This sequence comes from Stegostoma tigrinum, assembly GCF_030684315.1. NCBI lineage: Eukaryota > Metazoa > Chordata > Chondrichthyes > Orectolobiformes > Stegostomatidae > Stegostoma > Stegostoma tigrinum. Next base: position 67,253,335 of record NC_081364.1, on the reverse strand, counting down.
GTCACGTGTACTCACATGAGTACAGTGAAAAGTTGACAAGTCGTCACTTAGGGTGTCATCTTAGGTACACAGCAGAAAAATAAGGAAAACAAAGTTAAAAAGTTAAACTTTACAGTCCTTCTTACTGAAAGGTGGACAAACAGAAACACAGTTAACAGTTTAACATCATAGTTCATAATCGCCTGGCCATGCTAGGCTTGACCTCCCCTCCTTCAAGCTCTGCCTCTCCCTTCCCCGCCATGCAGCCTGTTCCTACTCCTGCTCTCGCTGTCCCGGGCCGTCTGCTCCCACACTCTTGCTGCAGTCCTACTCTGGCATCACTCCAGACCTTGAAGAAGCCGCCAGAGTACGGCCTGGAGACACCAGCTGCCTCATAGAGGGTAGTGTTGGGACCACAACGATTCATTTCTACACTGACAATCTGGATGAAGGAACTGAAGACATTGTTGCTAAGTCTGCAGATGACACAATGATAGGTGGAGTGACAGGTAATGTTGACGAAGAGGGGAGGCTGCAGAAGGACTTTGACAGGCCAGGAGAGTGGCCTGAGCCGACAAAGAGGCAGATCAAATTTAAGACAGAAAGTGTGAGCTTATTAGTAAGAACAGAGGTGCTGACTATTTTCTAAATGGGGAAAAGGCTTTGGAAATCTAAAGCACAAAGGTACTTAGGAGTCTTAGGTCAGGGTTCTCTTAAGGTTAACATGCAAGCTGAAATGGCACTTAGGAAGGCAAATGCAATGATAGCAACATATTTAAAGAGGGCTACAATTCAACAGCAGAGATGTACAGCTGAGGCTATATAAGATTCTCATCAGACTGCACTTGGCATATTTTTGAGCAGTTTTAGGCCCTGTTTCTAAGGAAGAACATACTTCCATTGCAGGGGGTCCAGAGATGGTTTACAAGAATGTCATATGTCTTGGATGTCATATTAGGACAGATTGAGGATTCTAGGACTGTAATCAATAAAGTTTAGAAGGTTTGTGGGGGTGTGGTGATGATGGGAAATCTGGCTGAAATGTACAGAATACAGAGAGGTCTGGATATAGTGGATATGGAGAAAGTTTTTCCACTACTAGGACAGACTTGGAGCCAAAGGCACAGCCAAAGGCCAGGAGTGAATTTAAGACAGAGAAATGACATTGGATCTATGGAGAAAATGTTGAATCGACATGGCTGGAAATCAGAAATAGTAAGGGTAAAAAGTCACTGATAGGCGTAGTCTGTAGGACACTAAATAATAACATCATGGTGGGGCAGGCAACAAATAAAAGAAATAACTGGTGCATGTAAAAATGGCATGGCTCTTATCATGGGAGATTTTAATCTTTACATTGATTGGTTAAACCAAGTTGGTGAAGGTAGCCTCGAGGCGGAGTTCATAGAATGTATCCACAAGAGTTTTGTCTAACAGTTTGTAATGGAACCCACAAGGGAGCAAGCTATCCTAGATCTGATCCCGTGTAACGAGGCTGAAATAATTGATAATCTCATAGTTAGGGATCCTCTCGGAAGGACCAATCACAGTATAGCTGAATTTAAAATACAGATGGAGGATAAGAAGGTAAACTCTAATACCAGGATCTTGTGTTTAAACAAAAGAGATTACAATGGGATGAGGGAGAAGTTGGCTAAGGTATACTGGGAGCACGGACTATATGGTGTGACAGTTGGGGAACAGTGGAGGACTTTCAAACTGATTTTTCACAGGGCTCAGCAAAAGCATATACTAATGAAAAGGACAGACTAAGGAAAGCAATAATCAGCCATGGATAACAAAGGGAATAAAGGAGGGTATCAACTTGAAAGCCAATGCATACAAAGTGGCAAAGATTAATGAGAAACTAGGGGATTGGAAAATCTTTAAAGATCAACAGAAAGCCACGGAAAAAGCTATAAAGAAAGGTAAGATGGATTGTGAGAGTAAACAAGCTCAGAATATAAAGATAGATAGCAGAAGGTTCTATAAATATATAAAACAAAAAAATAGAGTCGAAGGTAAATATTGGTCCTTTAGAGAATGAGAAGGGAGATTTAATTATGGGAAATAAGGAAATGGCCAAGGTGTTGAATGGGTATTTTGTGTCAGTCTTCATGGTGGAAGACACAAATAATATGCCAATACTTGAATACAGGGAGGCTTTGGCAGGTGACGACTTAGAAAGGATCATTATCACTAAAGAGGTAGAGTTGGGGAAGCTAATGGAGCTAAAGGTAGACAGGTCTCCTGGTCCTGATGGAATGCATCCCAGGGTACTAAAAGAGATGACGGGGGAAAGGCAAATGCGTTCGTGGTAATTTACCAAAATTTGCTGGACCCTAGGGTGGTTCCAGCAGTTTGGAAAACAGCAAATGTGTTGCTACTATTTAAAAAAGAATGTAGCCCAAAAGCAGGTAACTATAGGCCTGCTAGCTTAACTTCTATACTGAGGAAAATGCTTAAATCTATAATCACGGAAGAAATAGCGAGATATCTGGATAGAAATTTCCCTATTGGGCAGATGCAGCATAGGTTCTTGAAAGGCAAGTCATGTTTACCTAATTTACTGGAAATCGAGTGCGGTGGACAATAGGGAACCAGTGGATGCGGTGAATCTGGATTTCCATTAGGCATTCGACAAGGTGCCACACAAAAAGCCACTGCATAAGATAAAAGTGCACGGCGTCATGGGTAAAGTACTGGCGTAGACAGAAGATTGGCTAACCAACAGAAAGCAAAGAGTGGTGATAAATAGGTGTTTTTAGGTCAGCGATCAGTGGCTAGTGGTGTGCTTCATGGATCGGTGTTGGGATTGCAATTGTTTACAATTTACAGAGATGATTTAGAGTTGGAGACCAAGTCTAATATGTTAAAGTTTGCAGGTGACATGAAGATGAGTGGTAGAGCAAAGTGTGCAAAGGATACTCAAAGTCTGCAGAGGGATACAGATAAGTTAAGTCATTGGGCAAAGATCTGGTAGATGAAGTACAATGTTGGGAAATGTAGGGTCATCCATTTTGGTAGAAATAACAACAAAATTGAGGATTACTTAAATCGTGAAAGTTTGCAGCATGCTGCTGTGCAAAGGGACCTGGGTGTCCTTGTGCATTAATTACAAAATGTTGGTTTGCAGGTTCAGCAGGTTAATTAAGAAGGCAAATGGAATATTGTTCTTCATTGCTATAGGGGTGGAGTTTAAAAACAGGGAGCTAATGCTGCAGCTGTATAGGGCGCTGGTGAGACCATGTCTGCAGTACTGTGTGTAGTTCTGGCTTCCTTACTTGAGAAAGGATGTACTGGTACTGGAGGGGGTGCAGAGGAGATTCACTAGGTTGATCCCAGAATTGACAGGGTTGGCTTGTGAGGAGAGAGGGAGTAGACTGGGACTATACTCATTAAAATTTGGAAGAATGAGGGGGAACCTTATAGAAATACATAAAATTATGAAGGGAATAGATAAGAAGGAAGCAGTGATGTTGTTTTTACTGGCAAGTGAAAATTGAATTCAGGGCACAGCCTCAAAATAGGGAGGACCAGATTTAGGACTGAGTTGATGAGGAACCTCTTCATCCAAAAGGTTGTGAATCTGTGGAACTTCCCACCCAGTGATGCAGTAGAGGCTATCTTGTTGAATGTTTTTAAGGCAAAGATAGATTTTTATACAGTGAATAGTGAGCAGGTGGGCAAGTGGAGCTGAGTCCACAAAAAGATCTGTCATGATCTTTTTTGAATGTTGAAGCAGGTTCAACGGCCAGATGGCCTACTCCTGCTCCTATTTGTTATGTTCTTATTTAGTTACTCACCATAGAATTTCCAGCTTCCAACATACTGAGTAGCCATAGTATTTAGATGTTCAATCTAGTTCAGTTTCTGGTCAACAGTGACCACCTGCCCCAACCATGATATTGATGATAGGGAGTTCAATGATGGTAACTCCATCCAGTATTGATGATTGGTACTTAGACTGTTTTTTGCAATGGTTTATGGCTGGCACCTGTATAGTCTGAGAGTTAGGGCTGAAGTTAGGGGCACTTCTATACACAAAGGGTAGCAGAGGTTTGGATCGCTCTTTCACAGACAGTGGTTGATGCTATATCAGTTATTAATTTGAAATTTGAAGTAGATTAATTTTCTTTTGTCCAAGTATTAAGGGACATTGGCCAAAGGCAGACATATGGAGTTAGACCACAGGTCAGCCATGGTCTTATTAAATGGCAGAACAGGCTTGAGGGGCTGAATGCCCCTATTCCTGTTCCTATTTATGGCAAGGATATTATTTGCCACATACCAGAGAAGGATCATCATGTTTAAGTAGTCTGTTTGAATAAGTAATGTATGCTGTGGATAAATGAGAATGGTGAAAGTACTCTGATTTCTGGAAGGCATTTGACAAAGTACAAAGGTTATTGTGGAAAAATAACAGCTCATGGTGAGGTAGCATAGTGACATGAATAGAAGATTGGCTGGCTAACAGGAAGTAGAGAGTAGCAGTAAAATGGGTCTTTGGGTCTTTTTCAGGTTAGCAAGATTTAACAAGTGGTGTGCTGGGACCTCAGCATTTTACAATTTATATACATGACTTGGATGAAGGGACCAAAGGTATAGTTGCCAAATTTGCTGAAGACACAACAGTAGATAGGAGAATAAGCAGAGAAGAGGACATCAGGATGCTTGGAAGAATACAGATAGGTTTAGTGATTGGGCAAAGATCTGGCAAATGGTGTATCATGTGGGAAAATGCTAAATTGTATATTTTTCCAGAAAGAATAAAAAAGAAGCATACTCTCACATGACAATCTGATTAAGAAGCAAAGAGCTCATAGGATCCAGGACAATTTGGCAAACTGGATTCAAAGTTGGCTTAGTAGCTTGAAGCAGAGGGTGATGTTAAAGGGTGTTTTGTAACTGGAAGTCTGTGTCCAGTGGCCCATCACAGGATTCGGTGCTGGGTCCTTTGCTATTTTTAGTGAACATAAATGATCTAGACATGAATGTAGGAGGTTTGATCAGTAGGTTTGCAGATCACATGAAAATGGGTCATCTGGTAAATAGTGAGGATTACAGATTGACATAGATGTCCTGATCAGTTGGGTTGAACAGTGGCAAATGGGAGTTTAATTCTGAAAAGTGGTTCATTTTGGGAGGACTAACAAGGCAAGTGAGCACACATAGCATAGTAGGACCCTAGAAAACACAGAGAATCAGGGGTACCTTTGAAGTGCATGTTTGTTGGTCCTTGAAGGCATCAGGACCGATAGATAAGATGGTGAGGAAGACATATGAGATATTTGCTTTTATTGGTCAAGGCATTGAATATATGACGAAGGAAGTTAAAATGGAGGAGCTGTTAGTTAGGCCGCAGCTGGAATGGTGTGTGCAGTTATAGTCACTACAGTATAGGATAGATGTCATTACATTGGAGAGGATATGGAGGAGGTTCACCAGCAAGTTGCCTAGTTTGGAGTGATTCAACTATGAAGAGAAACCAGACAGGCTGAGGCTGTTTTCCTTAGAATCAAGAAGTCTAAGGGCTGGCCTGAGAGAAGTGTACAAAATTTTGAGGGGTACAAATTGAGGAAACATCTTACCTCAATAGAGGGAAAATGAATAATAAGGAGCAGCCTGGGCTTAGAATAATTTGATGACAGGCACAGACATGATGGGTCAAAAGGCCTTTCCTGGTATTGTAAAAACTTGATGATTCTATGACTTTAAGACTCGCTATGACTCTATCATCTAAATGTTGAGAAATTGCAGAGCCCTGAAATGCAGAGGGATGTGTATGTCCTAGACCATGAAATACAAAAGGCAGATATGCAGATACAGCAAGCATTATGTTATGCATTATGAGGGGAAGTGAATACAAAACTAGAGACGTTACACTTCATTTATACAGATCATCAGTGAGGCCACATGTGTACTGTATTAGTCACTTTATTTAAGAAAGAATGTAAGTGCATTGGAAACAGTTCAGAGAAGGTTTACCAGACTAATACCTGGGATGGTGGTTAGTCTTAGGAAGAAAAGTTGGATAGGCTTGTATCTGAAGTTTAAGAGACTAAGTAACAACTTGATTGAAACATAAGATCGTGAGGGGTCTTGCCGGGGTAGATTCGAGGGGCTGTTTCTTCTTATGGGAGAATCCAGAATTGGGGTCACTAGTTTAAAAATTAGGGGTGCCCATTAAAACCAGAGATGAAATGAAATTCTCTCTCTCAGAGGATCATGAGTCTTTGGAACTCCCTTTTTGAAGATGTGATGGAAGCAGAACATTTAAGCATTTTCAAGTCAGAGATGGATAGATACTTCTTAAGCAAGGGGGTTAAAGGTTATCAGGGAGACGGAAATGTGTATTTGAAATTACAATCAAATCAGTCGCAATGTTATTAAATGTTGGAGCAGGCCAAAAGGTGTACTTCTGTCTCTTATTCATGTGTTGCTGAATATAGGCAGTGATTACTTCAGTCTCTGTGATTCTGCAAATGGTGATGAACATTGTGCAAACATCATGGAACATCCCCAATCCTGGCCTTATAAAGTAGGGGAGATCACTGATGAAACAGTTGAAGATGGTTTGAACCAAGAACAAGGTACAGAGGAAGTCCTATTTTATGGTGGTTACTCTCTTTGGCTCCCCACATCTACCTAGTTTCTACTTGGTTTGTTCCTTTGTTTCCATCTCTTTACAAGGAAAAAACATTTCAAGTTGTGAAAGGATCAAGAATGAAAGGGCACAGAGTTAGGATAAATGCCAAAAGTAGCAAAAGTGACACAAGAGAAATCACAGCAAGGGTTTAAGGTCTGGTATACATTACCTGAGAGTTTGTTGGAGACAGGTTTGTTGCTGCTCTTAACATTAATGACCCATATTGCATATAACAGACAATATTTGTAACTACTTGCGAACAACAAGTGTTTCCAAGTTATAAGGCCATTTCTGTAATTGTTTAGTGAATAATTCATTGGTGAATATTGACAGGAGGCAAAACCCTGCATAACTGAATCTCAATGTCATCTCAATGCAAAATACTGTCAATGTTGGAAATCTGAGATACAAACAGAGTATGCTGTAGAAACTCAGCAGGCTCGGCAAAATAGTGGAATGAGGAACAGGGTTAACATTTAGAGTCAGATATAGCTCTTCTCAAGGGACCCATGGAAAACCATCAGGGCCCCTGATTTTCTCCTTGGCCCTTTTACCAGTGCAGCACTCAGTACTATCTTCCAGTAGCTTCAACACCCCTCTTCGGTCTATATAAACACCTCTCACTTTTAATGATTTCCCCTTCTCCAACCATCCACCAACCAACTTCCATCTAAGCCTCTCAGTCTTCTCTCACTTGTTCCTCTCTACTTACTGTCCTCCCTCAACTATTCATAACACCTGTATCTACCACTCTTTCCCAAATTACCATCACCTCCCTCAGTGGCTCCTGTCTTCCCCACTGAATTCTTATGACTACTATTGGTCAACTTGATCAGTATTCAAATACTGCAAACTCAACATCTGCAGATTCCCTCTCCTCTTCACTACACATTAATCTGAATTGTTTCTTCACTATTCATTGATTTATTCTTACCCAACTATTCAAGTTTCTGAAACCATTCTCAGCTGAGCAGTCTGCCAAGCCTTCTCCAAAACTGGCACAAACCAAACACTTCCTCACAAAGATCATTGTTCAGCAGAAGTCCTATTCATGAGGTAGTGTGAAAATACTCATGAGAAAAATCCTGCTTTGTATCATGTTGGTTCCATTTACTAATACTAATACTACACTATCCCTTTCCCTTTAATCTATGTTTTGGTTTTCCACTTTCCATTCTTTACAGATAGTTTGGGCTTTAAATATGTTTCCTATGTTTGGGTGATGAACGTAATTGTGACATAAGCTGCTAACCTGGCCTGTTCTTTTAAGGCTACTAGTCCAAACGTGCAAAGTTATAATAGCTTTGAAGGCTGTAATTGCGAATTAATACCAGGTTCATTTTCTGTCTTTATAATGATTGTCTTAAGTCTGGAACAAAATGTGACCTCTGCAGAACACTGTTTGCACTTTAGCACCAGAGCTATATAGCAAGGAAACAGTCCTTTCAGTCCAATTTGTCCATACCAACCAAATTTCCGAAACTAAAATAGTCCCACCTGCCTGCATTTGGCCGATATCCCTTTAAACCCTTCCTATTGATGTACTTATCCAAATATTGCAGCTGTATCTGCATATTCTGCTTTGCCTGGCAATTCATTCCACATACAAGCCACCTCTGTCTGAAAATACTACCCCTCACATACCTTTTAAATCTTTCTCTTATTGCCTTAAAAATATGTCCCCTCATTTTTGAACACATCCACCCTAGGAAAAAGACTTTTGCTATTCACCTTATCTACGCCCCTCATGATTTTATAAATCTCTATAAGTCACTCCTCAACTTCCTAGCTCCAGTGAAAAAATTCCAGCCTATCCAGTCCCTCCTAATAACTCAAACACTTCAGTCGCAGCAACATCCTGGCAAATTTTTTCTGGTCCCTCTCCATTTGCTGCATAGTGGATTAATCTTTATCAAGTTGTGTCACTTTAAGACAAAATCTAATTGTCAATAATATAGAATTCCTACAATGCAGTTGGAGGCTATTTGGCCCATCAAGTCTGCACTGACCCTCTGAAGAGCATCCCGTCCAGACCCAGATCCCCTCCCCATCCCCATAACCTGCATTTACCATGGCTAACCCACCTAGCCTGTGCATTTCTGAACTGTGGGAGGAAACCAGAGCACCAGACAGAAACCAATACAGACATGGGGAGGATATGCAATCTCCACATAAACAGTCACCTAAGGCTGGAATCAAACCCAGGTCCCTGGCCCTGAGAGGCAGCAGTGCTAACCACTGAACCACTGTGCTGCCAAAAATCTGTCTGTATTAGCCTTATTTCTACTGTATGAACTTAAAACTAAACACTCCAGGTGGGACTTGAACTTGCAATCCTTGGCTCAGGAGGCCAATGCCTTTATACATGAGGCCACTGGAACTCTCACCACTTTTTAAAAAAAATATACATTTTATTGTTAATTACTGTTCAGGTTTTTAACACTTCCAACACTGACTTGTCATCATTTTTGAAAGTGTTTGACAGACCTTCTGGTTCTGTATCTGAAGTGTCATGTTACCTGGCTCCAGTGTTCAGGCTGGTTGGACATGATCAGGAAACCTCCGTCATCAATTAAAACACACAAAAGATCCTACAAATCAATAATACAAGGTGGTGAAATAAATTACACAAGCATCTCTCAGACAATCAACCATTTTACTAACTACCTGTTAGGGTGAAGATCTCTGTTTAACTCAGCTTAATTTGCTATTTTTATACCCCAGTCAGTTCGCTGCTTTCCAGGGTGTGAAGACTCATAGCAATAACAGAAAACAGGGTCTTTAATATCATTACTGACACTGACCAGAAAATATTTAATAACTACTTCTAACAGTGATACGAGGCTGCAACTGAAACAGATATAGATGGAAATATGGGGGAGAAGATAAGTAAGTTTGTGGATGACAAAGATTGGCCGGGTGGTTGACAGTGATGAGGAAGGTGTTATATTATAGAAGGATATAAACGGATTAGTCTGATGGGCAGATCAATGGCAAATGGAATTTGACCTGATAAATGGTGGGACAGGTCGCTTAGGTGGCTTAGTGGTCAGCCCTGCTGCCTCCTAATGCCCGGTTTGATTCCACCCTTTGACAACTGCCTGTATGGAGTTTGCACAGTTTCCCCACGTCTGCATGGGTTTCCTCCTGGCGATCCGGTTACCTCCCATAGTCTAAGTATGTGCCAGTTATGTAGTTTGGCTATGCTAAATTGCCCGTAGTGCTTAGGCTAGATGGAGTACCTGTGGGAAATGTAGGATTACAGGGTTAGGGGAGTGCGGTAGGACTAGGACCTCTTTGGAGGATTAGTGTGAACTTTATGAACTGAATGGTCTGCTTCCACACTGTAGGGGATTCTATTAAATGTAAATTATGCACTTTAGAGGAAAGAAGACAAGGTAGCCCTCAATGAATGCAAAGACACTAGCATGTTCAGAGAACAGAGGGATCTTGGAGTGCCACAGAACCCTGAAGGCAGCAGAACAGATTAATAGGGTAGTTAAGAAAGCATATGGGATACTTGCCTTTATCAGTCGTATATTGACAATAAGAATTGGGAAGTTATGTTGGAGTTGCACTGAACTTTGATTAGATCACAGCTGGATTACTGTGTGCACTTCTGGTCACCACACTTATCAGAAGGACGGGATTGCACTGGAGGGGATGCAGACGAGATTCATCAGGATGTTGTATGGAATGGAGCATTTCAGCAGTGAAGAGAGGCTGGATAAACTAAGGTTGTTTTTGGAGTAGAGAAGGTCAAGGGGGGTTCCTGACAGAGTTGTACAACATTATAAGATATATCGACAAGATAAATAGAAAGCTGGAGGGTCAGTAAAAAGGAGGAATAATTTTAAAGTGAAAGGCAAAAGGTGTACAGGGGGTTTGAAGAAATACTTTTCATCCAGAGGGTGGAGGAGGTCTGAAATGCACTGCCAGGGAAGGTAGTTGAGACAGGAAAACTCACAATGTTTAAGTAGTGGGGACGAGCCCTGGAAATATCATAACATTCAAAGCTATGGAGCTGGCAGGAAAGAGGGACAGGTGTAGCTAGTAGGATACCGGGAACCCAACCCTCCCTCCACTGACTTCAACCGGGAACCCAACCCTCCCTCCACTGACCCCTTCACCCGCTTCCAACACAAGTCCTCCTCCTGGACACCACCCCCAGGCCTCCTACCCTCCCTCGACCTCTTCATCTCCAACTGCCGTCGAGACATTAACCGCCTCAACCTCTCCACCCCTCTCACCCACTCCAACCTCTCCCCCGCAGAACGGGCAGCCCTCCGCTCCCTCCGCTCCAACCCCAACCTCACGATCAAACCCGCAGACAAGGGTGGCGCAGTGGTAGTATGGCGCACTGACCTCTACATCGCCAAGGCCAGACGCCAACTCTCCGACACCACCTCCTACCGCCTCCTCGATCATGACCCCACACCCGAGCACCAAACCATCATCTCCAACACCATTCACGACCTCATCACCACAGGGGACCTCCCACCCACAGCCTCCAACCTCACTGTTCCCCAACCCCGCACGGCCCGTTTCTATCTCCTTCCCAAAATCCACAAACCTGCCTGCCCTGGTCGACCCATCGTCTCAGCCTGCTCCTGCCCCACCGAACTCATCTCCACCTATCTGGACTCCATTTTCTCCCCTTTGGTCCAGGAACTCCCCACCTACGTCCGTGACACCACCCACACCCTCCACCTCCTCCAGGACTTCCAATTCCCTGGCCCCCAACACCTCATATTCACCATGGACGTCTAGTCCCTGTACACCTGCATTCCGCATGGAGATGGCCTCAAGGCCCTCCGCTTCTTCCTATCCCGCAGGCCCGACCAGTCCCCCTCCACCGACACTCTCATCCGCCTAGCTGAACTCGTCCTCACACTCAACAACTTCTCTTTTGACTCCTCCCACTTCCTACAGACTAAGGGGGTGGCCATGGGCACCCGCATGGGCCCCAGCTATGCCTGCCTCTTTGTAGGTTACGTGGAACAGTCCCTCTTCCGCACCTACACAGGCCCCAAACCCCACCTCTTCCTCCGGTACATTGATGACTGTATCGGCGCCGCCTCTTGCTCCCCAGAGGAGCTCGAACAGTTCATCCACTTCACCAACACCTTCCACCCCAACCTTCAGTTCACCTGGGCAATCTCCAGCACATCCCTCACCTTCCTGGACCTCTCAGTCTCCATCTCAGGCAACCAGCTTGTAACTGATGTCCATTTCAAGCCCACCGACTCCCACAGCTACCTAGAATACACCTCCTCCCACCCACCCTCCTGCAAAAATTCCATCCCCTATTCCCAATTCCTCCGCCTCCGCCGCATCTGCTCCCACGATAAGACGTTCCACTCCCGCACATCCCAGATGTCCAAGTTCTTTAAGGACCGCAACTTTCCCCCCACAGTGATCGAGAACGCCCTTGACCGCGTCTCCCGTATTTCCCGCAACACATCCCTCACACCCCGCCCCCGCCACAACCGCCCCAAGAGGATCCCCCTCGTTCACACACACCACCCTACCAACCTCCGGATACAACGCATTATCCTCCGACACTTCCGCCATTTACAATCCGACCCCACCACCCAAGACATTTTTCCATCCCCTCCCCTGTCAGCTTTCCGGAGAGACCACTCTCTCCGTGACTCCCTTGCTCGCTCCACACTGCCCTCCAACCCCACCACACCCGGCACCTTCCCCTGCAACCGCAGGAAATGCTACACCTGTCCCCACACCTCCTCCCTCACCCCCATCCCAGGCCCCAAGATGACATTCCACATTAAGCAGAGGTTCACCTGCACATCTGCCAATGTGGTATACTGCATCCACTGTATCCGGTGCGGCTTCCTCTACATTGGGGAAACCAAGCGGAGGCTTGGGGACCGCTTTGCAGAACACCTCCGCTCAGTTCGCAACAAACAACTGCACCTCCCAGTCGCAAACCATTTCCACTCCCCCTCCCATTCTTTAGATGACATGTCCATCATGGGCCTCCTGCAGTGCCACAATGATGCCACCCGAAGGTTGCAGGAACAGCAACTCATATTCCGCCTGGGAACGCTGCAGCCATATGGTATCAATGTGGACTTCACCAGTTTCAAAATCTCCCCTTCCCCCACTGCATCCCTAAACCAGCCCAGTTCGTCCCCTCCCCCCACTGCACCACACAACCAGCCCAGCTCTTCCCCCCCACCCACTGCATCCCAAAACCAGTCCAACCTGTCTCTGCCTCCCTAACCTGTTCTTCCTCTCACCCATCCCTTCCTCCTACCCCAAGCCGCACCCCCAGCTACCTACTAACCTCATCCCACCTCCTTGACCTGTCCGTCTTCCCTGGACTGACCTATCCCCTCCCTACCTCCCCACCTACACTCTCTCCACCTATCTTCTTTACTCTCCATCTTCGGTCCGCCTCCCCCTCTCTCCCTATTTATTCCAGTTCCCTCTCCCCATCCCCCTCTCTGATGAAGGGTCTAGGCCCGAAACGTCAGCTTTTGTGCTCCTGAGATGCTGCTTGGCCTGCTGTGTTCATCCAGCCTCACATTTTATTATCTAGGATATTTTTGGCAATAGACTTGATGGGCCAAAAGGCCTCTTCAACCTGTATGATTCTAAGCCTAACTATTTTAGCTGGATAAAATCCAAGTCCCCCTCCTCGAAGATAGTGGAGAGGTTGGGACAGGTAAGGATGGGGAAGAATTGGATGTCATTGGTGATACATGTCGATGTTGATACTGTGCTTTCGGGCGACGTTGCTAAGGCCATTATGGAGATGAGAAATAAGAGGGTAGGAATACGAGATCCTTGGGGGATGCTGGACGTAACAGAGTAGGAGCAGGAAGAAAAGCCATTGCCGGTGATATTCTGGCTACACTTAGATACAGTAGAACCAGGTGAATGCAGTTCCACTCAGCTGGACGAGTGACATTGATTAGGTTAGATTAGATTCCCTACAGTGTAGAAACAGGCCCTTCGGCCCAACAAGTCCACACCGCCCCTTGAAGAATCCCACCCAGACCCATCCCCCTGTAACCCACACACCCCTGAACACTATGGGCAATTTAGCATGGCCAATCCATCTACCCTGCACATCTTTGGACTGTGGGAGGAAACCGGAGCACCCGGAGGAATCCCACGCAGACACAGGGAGAATGCGCAAACTCCACACAGACAGTCGCCTGAAGCTGGAATTGAACCGGGGTCCCTGGCGCTGTGAGGCTGCAGTGCTAACCACTGAGCCACCGTGCTGTCCCAACTTGGTACAGTCAAATGTGCGGGTCAAGAAGAATGATAAGGGAAAGCCTATCATTGTCACAATGGAATGTCATTTGCGTGTAATGGGACCCCCAGAAACAGGTGGTGTTAGTGAGGGAGGGTGCCAACCAGGGCACAGTCAAATGGAACCTATCTGGAGGAAAGGGTGTCTTTTGCATGGAGGAAATCTCATGGGAGATGAGTTAAACAGACAAACGATTTCCTCAACTAGATGTGAAGCATTGGATTGATTTCATGAAAATATTGGTTTAATCTTAATTCCCCTTCATGTTTGCAATGACTTAATGCCAGCAGAAGAGAGGAGCCCGATTCATCATTTTCGGGCCATCTGAGTGCTTCAGATGTCATGTTACACATACATAGCTTTGGTAACATCCATTTTAATGCTTCAGCAACTGACGGATTCAGGTATAAAGAAGGGCTGGATAGGCTGGGATGTTTTCCACTGGAGCATAGGCAATTGAGAGGTGACTTTATAGAGGTTTATAAAATCATGAGACATATAGATAGGCTTAACGGTAGGTGTCTTTCCCCTGGGATGGGGGCATTTCAAGACTAGAGGGATATTTTTAAGTTGGGAGGAGAGGGATTTAAAAATGACATGAGGGGCAAATTTTTTACAGAGGGGATCGTTTGTGTGTGGAATTAACTTCTTGAGAAAGTGGTTGATGTGGACACAGTTAATACATTTAAAAAACACTTTAGGATAAATACACAAATAGGAAAGGTTTATAGGGATATGGGCCAGGAGCAGGCAGGTAGGACTAGTTTAGTTTATGTATTATGTCCGGCATGGATTGGTTGGACCGGAGGGTCTGTTTCCGCACTGTATGACCAATGCCTTGGGAAAGATGGGCATGGTTTGGGGGGAATAACTAAGTTCAAAAACTTTGGACACAAAGAGATGAGGCAGTAATTTCCAAAGATGGAAGGAGTCAAGTGGAGAGGGATGATGGTCCCAAATGTGAAGAAGATGGGCTAGCAACTGAGGAGCAAGAAATGTGAACGTCAGTTAATGTGGGAACCACAAAAGGAAAGTGGGTGATCAGCATTTTTGTGGTAATAAGATTGAGGGAACATCAATAGTTCTCATGGAAAACATGAGCTCAGCTCTAGTGTGAGGAGAAAGGAGAGAACCAGAGAAAAGTAGAAGTTCAGGAATAGTATATGATAAATTGGAGAGGGCCCAAGGATAGATCCTTAGGGGGCACCAGAGGTAATGGCATGAGAACAGGAAGAAGAAAAAACATTGTAAGTAGTTCTTTGGCTACATTTGTTTTTTTGTGTGAATGAATCAATGTAGATTTTGCCGACTAGGACAACATTTATTCTGCATCCCTAAAAACACAGAGGGCAGTCAAGAGACAATTCACTTGCTGTGGATCTGGAGTCACATGTAGATCAGACCAGATTAGGATTGTAAATGTCTAATCTTCCCTAAAATGACATTAGCAAACTTGCGGGATTTTGTGACAATCAGTTGTGGCTTTATGGTCACCAATAGGCTAGTTTTCTTTTTAAAATTTTATTAAATTTAAATGTCACGATCTATCATGGTGGGATCCGAACCCAAGACGCCAGAACATTAGCTGGTGTTCTGGATTACGCCTCCATTTACGTTACTACTGTGGAACCAGGTGTGAACAATCCCACCCAGTTGGAAAAAGGAGAGGCACTGGAATATCTATTGTGGTTAGACTGGTAAAATCTATACACAAGAAATCCCAAGCTTGCTTTATACGATCCTCAAATAATATCTCCACACACAGTCTCTGAAAGTCATTGTAAGAGTTAGCAACTGAGTTTTCCCTCCCTGTTGTGGGCACTGAGGCCAACTGAAACCACCTGTGGCACAGTCAGCTAATTGTGAATAGAGTAGAGACGTGAATCTCAGATGCTGTGTTCTTAAATATGATGTGTACTCCGATACTCCCTTGCACTGTGCTAACTGTATTCCCAGCTTCAATGACTGTACCAATACTTTACTGCTCATACCCACCTCACTGTTCACATCACAGTCCATCTCGCAGTTGGACGATGGCATACACTAAGCAAAACAAATACAAGAGAGAGTCAGTGTATTCCTCTGACTGTATTTACATGGCACGTGCCTGTGGTCTCTAACACAGTACGTTCCAATGCACCTGGAAATTAACAGCTTTACCTTCCACATTCACAAATCCTGGCTGATGAATCTGACCCAAATAATGCTGACACGACAAACAATGTATAGAGCGAAAAGAAATATCAGTTAATTGGTTGCAGGGACACAAGGCTTTCATAGAATCCAATAACTGTGCAAGAGTCAGTATAATGATTTGTATTGACACATACACTGTCCAGTAACAGGGCAGAGGTCAGTGTAAGCACCTCACATTTTATCATCAAAACTCATCGACCAATAAATTCAAAACACAAATGCACACAGATATATCCCCCAACGGTGTTTGGATCATTATGATTGTAGGTACAGGCTGTGCCTCTTTAATCTGGCAGTCTTAATGGTGGGCTTTTGCTGGACCGAACAAATGATTTATCAAACCACGAAAGGTCATGTGTCATGGTCTACTCTATGCTCAGTCGATGCCAGCGTACACTCTGGGGGCGTGACCGGTTACAAAGGCAAGAAGCCTCAAGAGGTTCTCCTCCACATCCTCTCTATCACTGACATTGCCTATCAGTTTACATCAGCATGGAATTATGTTTATTCTTCTTGAAATTGGAACTGGAAATACATTTACGCAACATTCTCTATGTTATCTGAATTTTGAACATTGATCTTATTTACAGATTCTGAAAATCAGTCAGACTTACTGCAGGTTCTTCTGTAAAGGGTACTGGGCCACAGAGGGGACCAGATCAGAAAGTGCTGGATTTGTGAGGTGTAACCTGTAGTCCAAAAATTGGATTCATAATCTGGAGGCGTAAGTAAAATTTCATTATGGCTACCGGGGAGTTTAATTTTAATTTATTAAACAAATCCCCAATGAAAAACTGGTATCAGTAATTGTGATCAGGAATTATGATTTAAAAAAATATAATAGGATGTGGACTAACATTTATTGCCCATTCCTAATTGCCCTGGGTGGAGGTCCAACTAATGGGAGGAGGGGACTTCAAAGATATCCCCATCCTCAACAATGGGGGTGCTCAACACGTTAGTGCTCAAGTCAAGGCTGAAACAGTGCCCAGTTCCCTGCAAGAACTAAAATCACATACATACTTACATTCTAACACACATTCACCCCCGTGACACACACACACAAACACATTCATCTCCAAAGTAATGTATGCAGCTAGATATTCATATATGCACATTTAGAGGTGAACAATGAATGCCCATCTTGCCAGCCCATATCCCATGAATAATTACAAAAAGTGCAGCTACTTTCAACACAGACACATACATGCACCTCAATAGCACATAGACATCTACCCGAAAAATTAGATGCACAGGGAAATTCATGCATGAAGCACAGGCACAATGTAGTTGACACCTCATTTTCTTCTGAAGTGGCCAAAAATGCCACATAGTTGTATGAAACCAATAAGGCAGGGTATGCGCAGAAGAACCATTGCTTCCACACGTGCAAACACACATGGTTTGACAGCAGAACAGGCTGCCAGCTGAAGGAAAAAATTATATCTCAACACAGAGACTAATAAATACAACATGCACAGAATATAATGTATTGTGATTGACATACAATGGCTAGCAAGTCAATCAGTTATATCAAACTGATGTCAAAAACACACACACCTTATTCTATATCATATCTGATGTCTCTGAACTACCGGTGACATGCTGCTCTGGCTAGGTTAGTCGGTCCCACATAAATATTTACTGAGCCTCGTGTTATTACCTTGCGTGGCTCCATCTGGTCTCTGTTAGTCTGGTTGCTGGCTAGAATTTTAAATTTTGACACCCAGGCTTCATAGTCCAGCTTCACTCCAACCACTGAAAAACCATACCAAGTAGAGGGATAATGAATTAGGCACTCGGTGCTACCAAATCGGAAATGCTGGAGAGAACATAACTGGATTGTAAGTGGATGAGTTGGTGTATGGAAGAGATTGTCCTACCTGCAGGTTTCAGGGATTTTCCGTAGATGCGAAGGTCCACAGCAGCACTCACTAGAATCCTGATACTGTTGTTCATTAGGTCCATGTCAATCATACTATTTGCTGAGGATTAATGAGAATACAAAGTTAGAACTTGTTCATGTTGTAATTTAATGTGATAGCATCAGCTCAGAAAGCAGGAACATACTTTGCAAATGTACTAGCAGAGAATTAAGATGCCTTAGGGCCTGAAATACTGCCATTTTAAAGAATGAAATAACATACACATTTAAAGGCGATTTGATGACAACTCATGACATAGACAGACACACATCCACATGCCTCTACATCACATGAAAACACCCATCTGCATCATATACAGAAACACGTCCATATCAACCATAAAGAAGCCAAAGTCCAGCTGCACAAGACGGCAGCAGAAAGAGAATAAGAACAGTAATGGTAGAAGTTTCAGTTGTGAGGGCAACAGATAGGCATTTTTGTGGCTTGAGAAATATCTCCTGGATGATGTGCTGTCTCCCTGGGGCCACTGTCAAGGATATCGTTGAATGATTGTGGGCATACTGAAGGCAGAGGGCAAACAGTCAGAGATTGTGGTTCATATTGGGCCAAATACAGAGACAGAAAGGGGATGAGGTCATTAACAAGGATTGAGGGAGCTAGGGAGCAGATTAAAAATAAAGATCTCAAAGGTTTTAATCTCTGGATTATTTCTGAATATGGTGGATGTACAGAAGATGTTTCTACTAGGAGAGACTAGAACCTGAGGGAACAGTGTCAGAGCAAAAGATCGACCTTTTAGAACGGAGAAGAACAGGAATTTATTGAGCTGGAGAGTGGCTAATCTGTGGAATTCAATGCTTCAGAGGGCTGCGGAGGCTAAGTCATTGAGTGCATTTAAGAAAGAGATGATAGGTTCTTGATTGGTAAGGTGATCAGGAGTTAATGGGAGAAGGTAAGAAAATGGGGTTGAGAAACATATTGGCCATTATGGAATGACAAAGCAGACTCAATGGGCCAAATGGCCTTATTCTGCTCCTCTGATTTATGGTATTTTAGAGAAGATAAGGGAATCAGTGGATATGGCATATTTTGATTTTCAAAATCTTTGAAAGAAGATCTAATTTGCTGATGGTACAAGAACTATGGGCTACAGAATTAAGACCAAGAGATGTCTGGTGATATTGGTAAGACCCTTTTCACGCAGTAATTTATAATTACTTGTTACCCACAGGGGTGATGCAAACAGAAACAATCAATAGTTTTAAAGGAAAATTGGATGGATACAGGAAGTAAACATGCACAGCTAATACAGTATGGAGCTGGAGGAACACCAGGTCAGACAGCATCAGATGAACAGGGGAGTTGATGTTTCTGGCCTAGTCCCTTCATCAGGACTGGTTGCATAGGCAGGTGCTGAGAAAGGAGATATGGCTGTAGTACCGGGTTTGTTTCAGTATGTGGCTGAAGAGCTTCAGTGTGGAGAGGATCACCAGTGGGTTGCAGTGGGAGAGAGATCGACTGAGGTCTTTCCGGAGGGACGAGGATAACTTCTTCAATGTGGGCATCCCTAGAAGTGGGGTTTTAAGTCACTCGAGATTTCAAGAACTGCAGATGCTGGAGTCAGAGTCAATACAGTGTGGAGCTGGAGGAACACAGCAGGTCAGGCGGCATCAGAAGAGCAGGAGAATTGATGTTTCAGGCCTAGACCTTCATTCAGGTCCCAATGAAGGGTTTAACCTGAAATATCAACTCTCCGGCTCCTCTGATGCCGCCTGACCTGCTATGTTCCTCAAACCTGCAGAGCTACAAGAACTAGGTTTCATTATGGGAAACAGGTATGGAAACGATGGGCCAAGTGGCTGTTTCTAGGGTTAAGATTAGGACCAGGACCAAGATCCAGTATTAAGTGTTTGCAGTCAGTCCATGTTGGATCATCAATGAAAATTTATACCTTGTTGGACCCTCTTTTGAGGTGATCAATCAGGGCCTACTGGTACCTCATGATGTCACACCAAAAACCTGTCTAAACTTCCATTTATGCATTAACAGCGAGACAATATTGAAGCCTCTGAACATGTCTTGCTGAGACTCTAAGGAGACAGCAACTCATTTGACAGATTGAAAGCCCAAGGGACCATCTTTTGACCTGATTTTACCAGGACTGACACAGACCATCTATCTGTATTTTATGTGAGCCCTCTGTGACTATTAACATGTCAGACTAAGGTATTGAGGGGCCTTTAATTACCCTGAGACTTAGTCGTATCTCCAATTGGATGGCATACTACATGGAACATAATTGACAAGAATGTGCATCTCAGTGTGTTGAACCCTCCAGTTGTTTGAGTAGCTTCAAGGATAGCATTTGCATGTAACTAACATGAGATGTGCTTTGCTTAGAACACAGTCCAATTACACAGGATACATACGTTCCCTATACGGTACGTGGAAAAGGAAACCGCTGTTATCCAGACTTCTCCTGTAATAGCTTGCACTGAAGGGCTCGGGGTCTTCATTCCACTCTTCTGCTGCCCTGTAAATATATATTGATTACTAAGCAGTCAACATCTAAACATGGCAATATCCTTACCATCTCCACACTCTTGAAACATGTTTCACGGGCAATTTGTGGATATTAAATCATTCACCAACTGGAAATCTGTGATTTGGAAATCTCTGTTCATAGTCCTTGAATAGCTGATCAAAGGCTAACTCTAAAAATTTCAATGGTAACAAAGCCTTGAATCTTCAAGCAGAATTCAAATAAAGTTGCTCATGTAGAACACTGATTTCTAATATTTGGAATAGGTGTTACAGTTGACCGCCCAGCATTGGAAATGGCAACAGCAAACCCAGTCCTGTTTACTTAGCAAAGTTCTCTTTATTAACATCTCAATATAGACAATTCTCAAAGAACAAAGAAAATTACAGCACAGGAACAGGCCCTTCGACCCTCCAAGCCTGCGCCGATCAAGATCCTCTGTCTAAACCTGTCACCTATTTTGTAAGGGTCTGTATCCCTTTGCTCCCTGTCCATCCATGTACCTGGCCAGATACATCTTAAAAGACACTATCGTGTCTGTGTCTACCACCTTCGCTGGCAACGCGTTCCAGGCACCCACCACCCTCTGCATAAAGAACTTTACACGCATATCACCAATAAACTTTTCTCCACTCACTTTGAACTCAGTAATTGAGTCCCTGACTCTGGGAAAAAGCTTTTTGCTGTCCACATTGTCTATACCCCTCATGATTTTGTGGACCTCAATCAGGTCCCCCCTCAATCTCCATCTTTCTAATGAAAATAATCCTAATCTACTCAACCTTTCTTCATAGCTAGCGCCCTCCATATCAGGCAACATCCTGATGAACCTCCTCTGTACCTTCTCCGAAACATCCACATCCTTTTGGGAATGTGGCGACCAGAACTTTACGCAGTACTCTAAATGTGGCTGAACCAAAGTCTTATAAAACTGTAACATGACCTGCCAACTCTTGTACTCAATACCCTGTCCGATGAAGGAAAGCATGCTGTAAGCCTTCTTGACCACTCTATTGACCTCCGTTGCTACCTTCAGGGAACAATGGACCTGAACACCTAGATCTCTCTGTACATCAATTTTCCCCAGGACTTTTCCATTTACTACATAGTTCACTCTTGAATTAGATCTTCCAAAATGCATCACCTCACATTTGCCCAGATTGAACTCCATTTGCCATTTATCTGTCCAACTCTCCAATCTATCTATATTCTGCTGTAATCTCTGACAGTCCCCTTCACTATCTGCTGCTCCACCAATCTTTGTGTCATCTGCAAACTTGCTAATCAGACAACCTATACCTTTCTCCAAATCATTTACTCGTCAAGCAACAGTCTGATATAGTCATATTCATGCTATCATACTTTACAGATAATGTCCCAGGCACCAACATCACCATTCCTGGGTATCCCTGTCCCACTGGCAGGATATATCCACCAAAGGTACAGGCACAGTGTGATAGACTCAGGAGGGAGTTCCTCTGGAAGTCCTCAACATTAACTCAAGATCCAATGAGGTCTCATAGGATCAGGTCAGGTATGGACAAGGAAACCTACTCATTACTACTTACCATATACTTTCCCTCAATAAGAAGAAACAGAGTAAAAAAAGCACAGAATGTACTTTCAGTGATGCTTGAATATTCATATCAGAAGTGCTTTGGTAACACCCCTATTGATCAAGGAATTATCTGCTACACTGGATCTCTGGCAGTGGTGAGGGAATTAAGTGGGAAAATCCTACTTTGCCTCATCTTCACAAATCAGCCTGTCTGAGATGCATCTATCCAAGGCAGCATTGGTGGTATTGATCACTGCACATCCCATCTACAAATTAAGCATACCTTCCATCAGCTAATGTGGTACTAACATTTTGCTAATCAGATAGATTTTGAACTGACTTCGCAACTCATGACATGCTGTGGGCCATAACAACAATCCCTCTAGACTGCGAGGCTGATATCCTGTGCACAGTGATTGTGTTGGCACATCGAATGCATGATTTATGGTCCTAGAAGAGGACCATGCAGCAATATGATCCTTTTAACCACAGAACCCCTACAGTGAAGAAAGATTCTGGGCACTCGATACTGCCCATTGAGATTCTGCCCAGGCCTCCAAAGAACATTCCACCCAGAACCACCCCCCAATTCTATTCTACTAACCCTGCATTTAGCACAGCCAATCCACCTAACCTGCACATCTTTGGATGTGGAAAGGAACTGGAGCACCCGTAGAAAACCCACGCAGACAGTTGTCTAAAGCTAGAATCAAACCCAGGTCCCTGGTGCTGTGAGGCAGTAGTGTCAACAACTGAGCCACCAACTCAGTATCTTGTTTCTGGATTTTCCCTCATATCTTTTGATCCTTTTAGACAAAAATGCTATGTCCAACAGCTTCTTGAAGTCATATAATGTTTTGGGCTCGACTGCTTTCTGCGGCAGAGAATTCCACAGGTTCACCACTCTCTGGGTGAGGAAATTTCTCCTAATCTTATTTGTAAATGGCCAACCCTGTATCCTTAGACTGTGAACCCATGGTTTTGGACTCCCTGATTATCTGGAGCATTATTCCTGCATTACCCTGCCAAGTCCTGTTACAGTTTTATAGGTTTCTCAGATCTTCCCTTATTTTTCTAAACTATGAATATAGTTCTAACGAATCCAGTTGCTCCTCATATGTCAGTCCTGCCATCCCAAGAATCAGTTTGGTAAACCTTCGCTGCACTCCCAATATAGTCAGAGCACACTTCTTCAGATAAGGAGACCAAAACTACACACAGTACTCCAGGTATGGTCTTGCCAAGGCCCTGTATAACTGCAGCAAGACATCCCTGCTCCAACAGCAGCAGAATTATATGGGCAATGGCTAAGTGGTGTTATCGCTGAACTGTTAATGTAGAGACCCAGATAACCTGGGGACAGGGTCCGAATCCCATCATGGTAAATGGTAGAATGTAAATTCAGTAAATATCTAGAATTAAGAATCTGACGATGACTATGATATTCAACCGACAATCTCCAACATATGGCCATATCTCCCACTCAACCAGTACCATCAAGCCAGGGCATCAACCCGAGTTCAATGGAGTGTGCAGGAGGGCAGATGAGGATAGCACCAGGCATATCTAAAAATAAAATGTCAACCTCATGAAGCTGCCAAAAAGGCCTACTGGCATGCAGTGGGAACAAAGAACAATACAGCACAGGAACACATTGGCCCTTCAAGCCTGTGCTGGCACATTTTGCCCTTCCATACTAAAACTGTCTTCACTTACAGAATCAGTATCCCTCTATTCCTTGTCCAGTGTTTCTTGAATGCTGCTACTGTGTCTGCTTCCACTCCCTCTGGCAGCGTGTTCCAAGCACTCACTGCCCTTGATGTGGAAAACCTTGCCTCACACATCTCTCTTCAACTTCCCCCTCCTGCCCCCTGAATCTGTGTGCCCTAGTAATTGACCCCTCCATCTCGGGGAAAAGCCTCATACTTTGCTCTCTGTCCATGACAGTCACAATTTATAAACTTCTATCAGTTCGCCCCTCAACCTCCTGTGTTCCAGTGAAAACAAATCCAGTCTATTCAACCTTTCTTCACAGCTAAAATCCTCCATGCCAGGCAACATCCTGGGCAAACCTTTTCTGTACCCTCCCCAAAGCATCCACATCCTTCTGGTAGTGTGGTGACCAGAACTCATAGAAGAAGAATCATCACAATGCAGAAACAGGCCCTTTGATCCAACAAGACCACGCCGAACCTCAGAGCATCTCACCCAGACCCATCCCCCTATAACCCACCTCATCTACACAATGACAATTTAGCATGGCCAATCCGCCTAGCCTTCACATCTTTGGACTGTGGGAGGAAAGCAGAGCACCTGGAGGAAACGCACGCAGACGCAGGGAGAATGCGCAAACTCCATATAGACAGTCGCCCGAGGCTAGAATCTAACCCGGGTCCCTGGTGCTGTGAGGCAGCAGTGCTAATCAGCGAGCCACCATGCCGCCCTATGCATGTATGCAATACTTGAAGGGTAGCCTAACTAAATTTTATGAAGCTTTGGCATAACTTGCCTAACCTTGTAATTAATGCCATTTCCAGTGATGGTGAATATGCCATCAGCCATTTTTTACCACCTTATCTACCTGTGCTACCACCTTCAATGATCTGTGGATCTGCAAACCCAGATCCCTCTGCATATCAATACTCCTAAGGGTTCTGCCATTCATTGTATAATTTCCAACTGTACTTGACCTTCCAAAATGCATCACCTCACATTTATTTAGATTAAATTCGACCTGCCTTTTTCTGCACTTGCCTCTAACTGATCTATATCCTGCTGTATCCTCTCACAAACCGCTACTCCATCAATCTCTTTGTATTGTCAGCAAACTTGCTAATTGGATCAGCCATGATTTTCTACAAATCATTTATGTAGGTCAAAAACAGCAGAGGTCCCAGCACTGACCGCGGGGGAACACCAATAGTCACAAATCTGCATTCCAAAAAGCAGAGCAGCAAGTGATAGACAAAGCTATGACAGATTTAAGCTCTGCAGTCCTGCTGATCCAACTATGAATGGGAAATCAAGCAAACAACAGGAGTATGAGGCTTCACGAATACCCGCAAACAAGTCAATTACCACCCAATCAGTATAACCTTCATCATCAGCAAAGTGACAGAAGGTGGTCATTGACAGCACTATCAAGCAGCACTTTTTCAGTAATAACCTGCTCACTGATATCTAGTTTGGGTTCCATCAAGGCCACCCAGCTCTGACTTCATTACAATCATGGTTCAAACATGGACAAAAGAGGTGAATTCCACAGGTGAGAAGGTCTCCATAGAGACTGCCCCCGGCATTAAGGTCACATTTGATTGAGTATGGCTTCAAAGATCCATTATCCCTTGAACAAATGCAAAAAGAAATGAAAAGGAACATTACACTGTTCAGTGGATGACGAGGTCAAGGAAGTGAGCACAACTTATTTGAAACTAGCGCTTATGCCTATGTCGTCTCTTTGCTCCAGAATTCCAAAATTAACTCCACTTTCCTTTTCCATCGATCAGTGATCTTTTAAATGATGTAATGTTGACTGCATCAATATATTGCTGGAGCAAAACATTTTACATTCAAACAGTACTTCATAAGAAAATATTTTTAACCTTCTCCCCTCACTCTCTTACAGTTAGAAATTGAACAGACTGAGTGCTGAATCTCCAAGCCAGGGTGGGGTGCTTTAAATCAAAGAACAGTGTAACTTCAAGACACAGTATAACTTGGAGGGACGGTGCGCTGTAACCCTGAGGGGATTGTGTGTTGTAACTCTGAGGGGACAGTAACATTTTCAAGGGGAGTATGATATAACCTAATAGCATTGTGGGTCAATCCACAGCAGGAGGACTGCAGTGGGGTTTAAGAAGACAGCTCAGCACCACTTTCTCAAGGGCAACTATGGATGAGCAAGAAATGCTTGCTAGCCAGTGACACCCACATCCCACAAATGATTAGTAAAAAATAAACTCCTAGGGACAGTGAAATTCTGAGTGTTAGGGTGTTGTAACTCTGATGGATAGTGAAACACTAAGGGCTAGTGTCCTGCAATTCTGAGGGACAGTAAAATTCTGAGGACTGTGTGCTGTAACTCCAAGAATTTTACAGTACCTTCAAGAAGGACTGGAATGGCACCGGGCAGTTTAATGCAATACCTGTGAAAGACAGTGAAACACCAAAAAGTCCACAGCTTTAAATCGAAGGAGTACAATTATTAGAAGAAATAGTGTAATTCTGAGAAACATATGAACTATAGTGTTGAGGGACAGTTGCAAGTCCAAAGGGCAGCATAGAAGAACAACTTGACTCCAAGAGGCATTCTTCAGTGGTAATGAAGGCCAGTGTGTCTCTACGGAGCAGTCTAATATTGTTGGTATCTGTGAGGGACAAAATGCTTCTAACTCCAAACGTTTCCCCTTTAGAATCTTGATCAGCTTATCGTGTCAAAGTGTTTCTGCTTTTAAAGCTATTTTTCCATAAATTGCTTTGGGCTGTGTACCATTTGCATAATAACAAGCCAGCTTTGAGAAGAGATGGGTACTCACTTAGCTGGAAAAACTCTTGTGATTCCTCCATCAGTGGCCACAAAAACTGCCAGGAGACCCAGCCTAAAATCAGGACAAGAGAGGGGGAGAGACGAAAGCCACGAGTGGATGCAGCACGGAGAGAGTGAGTTAATAGAGAAAGACAACAGGAGAGACAACGAGTGAAGCAACATGAAATGGGGGGGGGGGGGGGGGGGGGAGATAGAGAGAGAGAGAGAAAGAGGTAGATAGATTGAGAGAGACAAAAAGAGAAACAAAATGGTGCAATAAATGAACAGGCAGACAGAAAATCAGGGAATGAAACATAACAAATGCAAAATGAGATATGAACATTGACAGTAAGACACACGCACCGAAAGGAAAATAAGATAACAGAGAAAACCCAGGAAGGGGGCAATTGAGAAAGAGAGAGAAGGGGAATAAAAACAAATCAAGTTAGTGCTCAGTTCAACAATATTACATTCTTCACTGGGTTCTCAGTTCTGAAATTCCCACTGAATTTTCCTGTATGAGCCTCACTTGAATCCTCTTCTACAAAATGACTTTAAATCACCATTTTCCTGGTCTAAAGTGCTTACAAAGCGAGCTCACGGGGCTGAAGAGATAAATTCTTGTTTATTTGTTGGGTCAAAAACACAGAAAAAGCAAGGTTCTCCTGTTGGATGAACTTGCTCAGGCAGTCAAAGACGAAAGTCGACTGACAACACATCCATAATAGCACAAGCCAAACAGACACATGCCAGGAAATTCCTGGAGGCGTGGCATTCCAACCGGAACTCTATCAACAAACGCATTGAACTGGACCCGATATACAAACTACTGAAAAACAGAACTGGAAATAATGTCAACAACCCCAGCAAACCAAGGCATATAAATAACAAGTGGGAGAGAACAGCAATGCTTCACTGGAAGCGCACAGACGATGTTACCTAGATGGGTGACAAAATGTCTGCAATCAAACACGCAAGCTTGATGAGCAAGTCTGCAGCCTAAAAGACTAAAGTATTTACTTCCAGAAGAATTGGTTGTTGCAACGATGAGGACTGAAGTCTTACAAATTTCACTCTATATTAATTCAGAACAGAAATGATATAATTTAAAAAATCTCCTTGGTCCAACACATACTTCACATTCTGGTGTAAGAGATTCAGATATGGTATTGCCCGTGCCTAAGCTGCAGAGGCAGGATAAAAAATCTCCTTGGTGTATTTTACTATGTTGAAGGTGCTATATAAATGGAGTTTAGTTCTGTTCTGAAATCTTTGACAACTTGGTACCTACACAGCACAGGAAACATACTGGGAACTTCCAATGTTTCTATAAACCAACTAACCAGCTAAGTAATCAAGGATTGTAAACAAAGCATTTTACTCCAGTCCTCTTGTCTCCTGTTGCTATTGCTATTGGAGTGACTATCACACGCTGCAGCCTTGTTACTGTCACCTCTGCCCTCTGCTGTGGCAATGACTCAATGATTATTGTCAATTGTTTCAATAATCCAAGCAAATCCGGAAACTTACGTGTGCAAGTCATGATTCCTCCAGACTTTCTCCACTAATTTGGCAGTGACCCCTGAATCCAGGATCAGGTTATAAATCAGGTCTGAATCACCTGGAAAAACATGGAGACAAGGTGAGTGCTAGTGAGATGATGTTTGACTTAGCCTTGATGGAATGTTCACAGACGTTATGAAATCCTCAGTTTCTCACTTTAACTCCTAATTGATCAAGTTATAACTTCATGACTGCAGATTGACCAGGAACAGCAACACTGATTGCTGAGAGTTTATATGAGGAGAACTCACGCCTTGCTTTGAACAGATCATGCAGTTGACAGATCTGACTGCAGTAACTTCACTGAATGGAAATCCAACAGGTGAATGCAGACAAGGTGGAATTAGATCCTAAACGATTGTGATCAGAAATATAATTGCACTGCAGATATCTTTTTCCAAACATTCCTGTCACTTTTTAAAAAATAAAACCCTTACAGTGTGGAAGCAGGCCATTTATCCCATCAAGTCTACACCGACCCTCCGAAGAGGAGACCACTCAGACCTGTCCCACTACTCTATCGCTGTAACCCTGCATTTTCCATGGCCAATCCACCTAGCCTGCACTTCCCAATAGTCCATCCACACATGGGAAAAGTTATCACCTGTTTCAAATGAAGATCAGTGCAAAATGACTTTGACCCACACAAAGTATTCAAGAGGTTATACTGTAATAGTTAAGCATTGAGTTTACAGAGACATTGGTGAGTTATGTTAAGTCATGAGATCACTCCATTAGCATTATGTTAATCAGTGAGATAACAAGGTTAGGATTATAATTTTGGTTAACCTATGAAATCAGAATGACAGCGGTATTCTAGTCACTATACGTACATCTTTAGAACAAACCTTTCCTTCCTACAGCCATCAGGATTACTAAGTCAGATATTACAGTAACAGCACAGTAGATGTTACTTTTGTTGGTGGGGTTTGTAGTCACCTGTCCAGATTGTTGACAGTCTACATAAATTGACTAAGTGGCCATGAGGAAATGTGGGGAATTAGGCACATCTCAATCAGAGCAGCCAATCTCCTAGATGTGTTGAAATGTTAGACTAGATGAGCATGGCATCTCTAAACAAAACTCACCATATTTACTGTTTTTAAGACTTTGTATCAATACCTCTAACCTTCTCTATGTTCTGTTTTCCACTTGGATAAAGAATGTACTACAAGACATAGTTTGACATTTGAACAAAGCAGTAAATTGTAGAACTCTCCTGAACATCTGGCAAGAGCTGATATTAAAACAGATGCTGTTAATAAAGAGTAGGATTTAATGTCAGGATATTAATAACAGGGTGCATGCTCCCAACAGTCATTGCTTCACTCCTCCACTGTCTACATGAAGATAAAGATAAGTCAAGTGACGTAGAAGGTCAGGTACCCTTGGAGTACATAGGATGCCTAACCCCATTGGTACTTCCATTGTCCCTAAGATTTGAGAAAAGCCTGGACAGCCACCTTTTGAGAAAGCAACCTTATCCTTCAACTGATCCAGCAAATGATGTTAATCACATATCCCAGCCAAACTGCAAAATGAGGAAACACATCTGTAATATCATTTAGCAAACATTGGCAAGGAGTGAGGGACAGATCAGTAAGCTTTGGGTTAGGCGGGTATTCACTCTCCACTTAGACCCTTTCGTCTGGTCTCTTACCTGCGCTCGAGTTCATTAAAACCTGCCTATGTGACATCGGCTGTCTCAATTTCTCTGCTCCTTTCACCCATTCTAACCTGACCCTTTCTGAAAATGCTCTGATGTCCACCACCATATTGACAATTTCCAGGTCCCTGGCCCTAACTGTTTCCAGTTCACCATGGATGTTCAATCCCTCTGTACCTTTATTTCCCACCAGCATGGTCTGAGGGCTGTCACTTTCTTCCTGGGCCAGAGACCTGAATTATGCCCATCCGCCACCACTCTCCTCCCCTTAGCTGAACTTGTTCTCTCACTGAACAATTTCTCCTTTAATGCAACCTACTTCTGCCAAGTGAAAGGTGTGGCTATCAGCACCTGCATGGGAGCCCAGTTGTGCCTGCTTCTTTATGGGTAGTCCTACATTGGCCCTATCCCACAACTCTGTTCTTGGTACACTGACAATTGTTTTCAGGTCAGGAGGATGGAGGGTTAGAAGGTGGGAGAGGACTTTTTTAGAATTGCATGGAACTCGTCGCAGTAGAGGAGGCTGTTTTGAGAGTTTCAATTACCAGTAGCTTTAGCTGAGAAGGACAAGGACAATCTAGCTGATTAGTTTATCTTCCGTAACAGCTAGTACACATTGTTGAAGAATTGTCTGCACTTTCTCAACTGCACTACAGATGGCAAAGAGAGAAGAATTACTTAGAATACTCAAAGAATTATATTAGAAGTGTCAATGTGGAATCACGATTCCTTTATCCTTCTCCATTTGTACTCTCAAAAGCGTTTCGGAATTTTGAAAACCATTTTGTGTTTCTGTTAGAAAGTCCCATTTGGGACAGGTCTTCCTTCATAACCATGCTCTCACATTCCTCAAAGTATTCCTGCACCTTTTCATGGTTCAAGTATCATTCCAATAATAAGTTGCTCAGAGTTTCATGCAATTGGATCTAATCACATTCTTGCTCTTCCATTCCATATCTCCAGAATATCCTTTTGAATCTTTGTACCTTCGGATGGTTGATGTTAGTGGAGCTTGCTGTTTCCCATGTCATACCAGTGAGTATTTCTTAAATGTATTTAATTGGCTGTAAAGCACTTTGGAATAGTCTGTTGTCATGAAAGGTGCTATATAAATGCAGGATTTTTTCCTTCCTTTCTCTGTCCTTGCACATTATTTTGAGCCTTCCATTGTGGTGAGCTTCTTTTCATTGATCTTTTCAGAATTCTCTGCTTGAACTGGTTTGGACTAATGTGATACCTTACTGTGCTGAGGCCTCATTGTTTGTGAAATACCTCTCAGACCTGGATAGGGCATTATTCATGAAGATGGTATTGTGTTATTGGGATAGTAAAGGGACCTGTTCAGATTTAATTTCAATTTTGTAACTAAATTGGTAGTGAACCCAAAATCTTACAAATTAACTGGTTCAATTTTGAATACTTGGATCATACAAAGAAGGTCGTTAAACGCAGACACATCAGGAGCTTTGGGCCCTCCCTAGCTCAGTTACCAACTGAGTCAGTGAGATTCCAGATCAACAGTGGTATGAAAATTCAGAAGGTGGGCCTAAATGAATAAAGACTGTATGAAGTCTAACAAGGGAATAGTTAAAGATTTTTTTTGTTTAGAATACAAAACACATTGACAGCTGTAGTTTGTGCAATTCATTGAGTTCTTGATCAGCGAGCTGTGAGTTTAAGCTCCTGTGGATGGGAGATAGAACTACCCTGTTTGCTACATGCACAAGCAAGGAGTGCAGATTGACTACTAGTGTAGCCTGCTTTATGACACCATGATCAGTACAAATGGTCATTTACTCTTAATTAACTCTGGGCATGAAACAAATGACAAAGGGATTCTGAACTGAGAAAAGGTGGGGTAAAGCATTTTTGGCCAATATTGTGGCAAACTGCAAGAAGGGTCACGTTTAGCCACATCAGTTGAGAACTCCACAGGGGGACATAATCATTAGTAATTTACCATAGAAAATATTTAGCACATATTAGCCTATCTGGTGAACAATACACCCATCCACATGAATGTATGCTCCTTCTTTATTTTGTTATATTATTATTATGTTCATCCTCTTGTGCAAAGGCCACCTTACAATGTTCACATCACTGAGACTTTTCTCTGGGTGAAAATGACATGAATGCCAGTGGCAAGTCCTACTGCTACAGCCTGCTAAAGTTATGTGCCAAACATTTGGGCTTCAGAATAATGTGGGCAAATATGGTATTTAAAACATCACAGGAGCATCTGGTGCAAAAGGAGGCCTTTTGGTCTAACCTGTATGCATCTGCACTTCAGAACACCATTACCTAGTGCTAACTTTGTGCTTTCTCCCTATATCTTTGCATATTATTTCTATCAAAACAATCATCCAAATACTCTCTTGAACACCTCTATTGAATCTGCCTCCATTACACTGCAAGGCAATGCATTGCATACACTAATTACTCATTGTGTAAAAAATGGTTTTTGCACCTCACATTTGCTTCTTTTGCAAATCACTTTAAATCTGTGCTTCTGGTTCTCAATCTTTTAGAGAATGGAAACAGTTTCTCCCTACCTACTCTATCAAACTAATTCATGCTTTCGAATTGTGATGATATACACAATTTGTGAAACCAGGGGAAAAGTACGTTTGAGCTGCTGTCTGCAATGAGTTTGGTTTCAAAGTCAGTATTGTTTGATACAGTCCTCAGCAGAAACAGAAACTAAAACATCAGTTTCTGGATAAGTGGTATGGTAACTTTGAAACCCTGTCTGGGAAATCATATCTTGGTTTACTAGGGCAATGAAGGCTGTTCGAATCTAAAATGAAAACACTCAGAGATCTGAACATTTCAAAACAAGAAGTCAGTGGAAAGATATGAGTGCTTGACGGTTGAAAGGAATGAAACCAGAACACTGGATTTAGCAGCAGGTATAGTGTAATACAAGTTATTATGAGAAAACAAAGTGTGGAGCTGGATGAACACAGCAGGCCTAGTAGCATCTTAGGAGGACAGGAGCTGATGTTTCGCGCCTAGACCCTATCAGAAATCTTTTCTGATGAAGGGTCTAGGCCCGAAACATCAGCTTTTGTGCTCCTAAGATGCTGCTTGGCCTGCTGCATTCATCCAGCTCCACACTTCATTATCTCAGATTCTCCAACATCTGCAGTTCCCATTATCTCTGATACAAGTTATTGTCACTGCTTCGGTTATCTTCACCATCACCAGTGCTTTGCCCAAGGTAAGAAGTGTGCCATTTTGGTGATGACTGTGGAGCTTGGATCAAGTAAAGCTGTCGCTGAAGGCTGAACACTGACCAAATGACCAAACACTGTGAAGAAATAGGTATCATACGCTACCTGAGGAAAACAGGGTGTGAAGGATTTTTTGGCTGACAATTTTAAATGGACTGCCAGTAAGCCCGTTACATCTATCTTTGTTGTATCAATTTTTTAAAATATAATTTATAGCTTCGACTGAACACAATTTGCATGTTAATTCATTCTTAATTATTTTTGATTGTTAAAATTACAACTGTGAAATCTTTTCTATTGTTTCCTTCCATTTGTTGTTTGATAAGTTTAGGTCTTTTAGTTCCACTGAACAATTCTGACATCATTCAATGTTTGACAACACTCATTTATGATAATCCATGTTCCAAAGTGATGAACCAGTCATTATTGGACAGTTAACAGCGATCTACTTAAATTACCAACTCTGAAATGAAATCGCAGTGCTGAAATCTTCAGTGTTGAACTGAAATGACTTGAAATCCATTTACAAGGAACTAAGCTGAAATTAAAAGAATAGAAGCAATTCCTCAGCCAAGAAACAATCAAGGAAGAAACTAGCTAGAGATTACAAGGAGTCTGAGACATTTTTCAAAGGCTCAACTGCAAGCAGTCGCATAAACACTACAACAATTATTATACTGTTGTTATCGTCAATTATATTAGTATGAATCATTTTAATAATTAGTTATTATAGTTGATATGGTACAATTGTAATTTTTAAAATTCATTCATGTGATGGTGAGCATCACTACTAGGCAGCATTTATTGTGCATCATTAACTGCCCTGGCGGAAGCAGTGGTGAGCATCTTCTTGAACTGCTGCATACTCTGGGTACTAGGTGCTTCCACCGTGCTGTTAGGGAGGAGCTTCCAGAATTTTGACCCAGTGACATTGAAGAAATGGCAATTCAAGTCAGGACGGTGTACAACTTGGAGGGGAATATGTCTGTGATGGTGTTCCCATGCATCTGATGACCTTGTCTTTTTAGGTAATAGAGATCATGGATTTAGAAGGTGTCAAAGTAGCCTTCACAAGTTGGTGAGTTGCTAGCTTTTACTTTTTATTTTATAATTTTAAACATAATTCCAACGCACTCTTATTTCTTCCAATGTTGCTGCATTCACATTGTTACTTACATTATTGTCTATATGTCTATCATCTCCTCCACCCCCACTCCTGCAACAGAGTATCTCTACCTTTATTCCCCCAGAGGTGGTCACTCTATGGGCACAAGCCCTGGAGAATGAACAGGAGAAAGGGTAGCCTTCCAATTGAAATGGAAAGGGTGAGAGAAACACACTACTGTGAAAAGTTCTGGAAAATAGGTGGTAATATTTGTTTATTTTTGATTAAATCATAGCCTATAGGAAGCAGCATTTGGATACCTATACACATCCTTAGACAAATTTAAGAAGGTGTGATTATTTTTGACTCTTAAATTATGATTGCCTGCAATCAGGACTTGTTCCAAAGTAAACCTTAAAATTAAATTCAATTTCAAACGAAGCACTGATACATTTGGAGTGGCATCATACACAGTAATCAATGTCAAAACGTTTTGGTAGGGAGATTACTAGTCTCCACGGAGATCACAACAACATGCTGACACGTTACTTAAAATTACGTCCTAAATTCCACACGTTGTTCAACAATTGTTTAGGATTTTAGAGAAATTGCAAGAATAAGAAAACATCCCATGCACATATTCAGCATCAGTACCTTAAAACATTTTCCCTTTAAGATCTGGAATTCAATCTCCAAAACAGAATTCTCTTCATGAGAATTTCTACAACATTTTCATCCAATCCTTTATTTAAATGCAAGTGAAACACGGTAGACCCATGGGGGGAACAGTAAGGCTGCATCTTTTAAAACATCTAAATAATGTAATAACTAAACCAGAAAATGAAGCATCCGTGAGCTGACAGGTAGTTGAGGGGTCCTGCCCCTGGAGACTGTTGCTGTACTCACAGTTCTTGTAGTCAGGAGTGTTCTTATCCATCAGACTGATAAAATTGAATAACAACTCTGTGTTGTTGTCTGACTTGACAAGATCCTTGCAGTATTCCCTAGGAGGAAATCCAAGTGTAAACACATTCCATGAGGGTAAAGTGGACACTGGGTGAAAGAGACAGTGACAAGCCCTCATCCTCAAACCTCTAGGGTGTCACTCCTGTACGAGGATGGGACAGTAACATGAAAAGGAATCATGCTGCAGGAAGTTCCCTATTCTTTAACACACAGACAGCCAGGAGTTATACTGCCACAGATGAATGCCATGCAGTGGTAGGAGCCTTCGGGAAAGGGCCATCACAGCCTGGAAGCTCGTGCATTATCAGTGATTTCATAATGGGGAAGAGACTACGCCAGAGCAGAGAGATAGATATTCATTACAAAGGCAGGCATACCAATGCAGCTCAGGTTGGAGTGTGGGTGGGTGGAGGGCAAAGGTGACAGGAAGGAGTATTGACTGGTTCACGTCATGGTCAGATCTGGGCAGCAGGGTGATGCATATGGCACAATGAGTGTACAGCATGAAGCAAATGGGCAAGCGCGCACACACACACACAGCTACCTGGGAGCTATGAATACATGTCCCACGGTCTCAAAGGAGCTGGGTAACAAGGATTCAAAATCTGCAATAAAAAGGAACATTATCTGGGAACTACTGGCGAGGGGGAGGTGTAGCTCACACCTGCAGTGTCTCAGACATGTTATCATTAGCACAGGAGCGGAGAAAAAACTACACAACTCTTAAAAATAAGAAGATCAAGAGGTTGATCTGCAGGGTCGAAGCATATCTCAGGAGAGTAGTTGTAGCCACTATGTTGCCCAGAAAACAGACAATTTGTACATTCTGGAACATGGTAAGTCCAAAATACCAGCCAATAAAAGGTAATTCTTTTTTAAAGACTAGAAATACTGTTTAATTGATTACCAATTACATTTTTTCAACATCTTCCACTGCACCGATTATTGTCAGTAACTGAATGTCACTCATAAGGCACCAACATGGCCAAACTCTTTAAATTACATGGAGACAATCAAACTCTGTTTTGAAAGGGTGGAGCATAGGGTCCAGTTACAGGCTAATAGGGAGGAAGTGGATGGGTGGGGTCCAAACAGCACTGATATCTCTTCAGTATCATTGAGGAGGGGTAGGTTAGTTCGTGAGGAAGGAAGTGAGAGAAAGGAAGAAAAAGAGAGGGGAGAGACAGTGAAAGCAGGACATTAAAGTTGTATACAATAGGAAGCAGATATCTAGAGGGAAGATATTCAGAGCAATGCAAAGGAAATTTGTAAGCCATTGTGGACATAACAAGACATTGCATCAATAGGGTTAGATAGGGAATTTGAGAAGGGGTCAGACGGGCAGGTAAATGGGCAAGCAGGCTGGGTACAGTGGGGGATAGGCACTGAACAAAGAGGGTGGGGTGGGAGGGGACCAATATTCAGATACTTGCCCTTGTTGTTGTTTTGGACTGTGTGAATCCATCATAGAGAGAGAAAGCAGAAAAAAAGGGGTTGGGTAGGAAGGGGGTCACAAACAATATTTTATTCAATTACTATTTGAATAAAAATATTGTGTATAAATATACTGAGAATCTTGCAACTGACAAAATAAAAATATATCAAAAGAGCAAACAAACAGTTGCAAACATCTAGACCGATAGCTCTAGGTGCTCTGCACACAAGGCTAGCATGCAATAGCCAAGGGCAAATGATTCTAAAGCTTCAGCAAACAGAATAAGGCAAGTCCAAATAATCCGGAAATTAAAGAGAAAAAAAAGGAAACAAAACAACAGAATCAAACAAAAATGCAAGAAAGAAACTGAAATCCAAGTAGAACATAGTGAAAAGCATGCACATTTTCACAGTCTCTGTGTGGTTTGCTGCTTCAGAATCATTGTATATTCCGGAAGAAAGCAAGGAAAGGAGAGCTTGACTTTTGCTTCATAGCCAGCTGGATCATTTATTAATTTTATTTTGACTATGCGGGTTTTATTTTGCTGAACAAAATATAGAGTTTCACCAATTTCAGAAAGGTGACTGTGGTGTAATTGGTTAAACTCTGATTCTGATTAGGGAAACTTGCTTTCTGTCAGTGCGGTAAAGTTTTCCACAACCCAGTGACAGCTGGGGTGTCTGCAGCTTCAAGGTCAAACAAGAGGATAAATAGATTGGGTAACAGGTACTTACACTGAGCTTGAAGGATTTGGTCATCCAACTTTGCTTGGATATAATATCTGCTGTAGGGTGGCAACACCAAGGCCAGGCTGCAAAGGGAGTGAAGAGACAATATCACATTTGAAACTGGTCTGAGCCATTTCTGTTTGTTTGAGATCTGAGACTAACATGTGAGGAAAATTTAGTAATTTCTAAAATATTTCACATATTCAGCTGTAACAAGTGTCCTTACCTACAACATTAGTATTTTTGGGTGTGGCATCCCAGTCAACCTGTCAAATACTTTAATTGGGTCAAGACTGGTGGAACTTAATGCACTGAACTCAGAGCACAAATCATGGAGAGCTGGATTATCAGGGATCCTGTCTCTGCCTCCCTAACCGGTTCTTCCTCTCACCCATCCCTTCCTCCCACCCCAAGCCGCACCCCCAGCTACCTACTAACCTCATCCCACCTCCTTGACCTGTCCGTCTTCCCTGGACTGACCTATCCCCTCCCTACCTCCCCACCCACACCTTCTCCACCTATCTTCTTTACTCTCCATCTTCGGTCCGCCTCCCCCTCTCTCCCTATTTATTCCAGTTCCCTCCCCCCATCCCCCTCTCTGATGAAGGGTCTAGGCCCGAAACGTCAGCTTTTGTGCTCCTGAGATGCTGCTTGGCCTGCTGTGTTCATCCAGCCTCACATTTTATTATCTTGGAATCTCCAGCATCTGCAGTTCCCATTATCCCTTATCAGGGATCCAGATTGTTGTAATAAGACAGTTGGGCTGTCTGAGAATTGTCTGTCATGTGTGTCTGCTGTCTGTTCCAGTCTATTGTTAGACTCTGTAGTTTAAACCATCTAGCTTCTGTCTCATAGGAGATACATACACCTTGAATCAGTGAATATAGTTAACTGGTCTTAATCAATTGTAATGTGCTATTTTATGACTGTAGTGTAAACCTTTATTGTCATTCAAGATCGAGACACAACCCAATAACAGAAGTTCTGAAGTGTCACATTGTCTGATATCATATTTGCAAGTTTCATTGACCATGAAATATATAGACCAAAGGAGAAATATCAAATTCAGAAGTACCACATACCTATGTGAATAGGTCATCTCTGCAGCTTTCATCATTGTTGTTTGCAACTGGGAAAGGTTATAGGCAAACTGTAGCTGTAATGCTACTGGGAATGTGCAATCCCAGGCTGATTACAACACATTTATTACCTGTAATCAGCACTTTGTACTGGGGTCCACGTGTACGTCCGAGTTACTTCATCAATATATCTCTGCAGAAAGGAAGACAGCAAGACGGTGTTAGATGTGTACTCAAATGTGAGATTTTAACCTGGCAACACATTAGATTTCACATAAACTATGTGAATCTTTGAGACAACTTGTGACAATAACCATAGAGTCACAGAAGCATACAGTACATGAGGCTAAAATACACTACTACCTATACTAGTCCCACTTTACCTCAGGAGGCCCATGGCCTTGAACATTATGATACTTCAAGTGTTCATCCAAGTTGTGAAACAGTCCCACTGATCTATCTCTTATCATAAGATGACATCCCTTCCATCTCTTAGTATTTTCAGTTCTTTTGACAAGGAGATGCAAAGCTTTAGACAGTTATCCCCAAGGTTCCAGTTCACTGCACATAGCATGTAAAGCTTCACATTCCCCAAAGAAATCAATGCTACATTTCCTTAGAATAGAAATTTGGCTTTTAAGCATAAACTGTGTATGACTGAGGAAACTATCACATTGTTAACCCAGCTCCTTCTTTCCCCTTGAACGTACAAATACTCTTTTTGAGACGGAGGTTTGGTTAAAAAAAAATCAGAATATTGATCATATTGAGTCCACCACCTTGTTTAGAGATGTTGCTATCAAGCTGTGCATTATAGGGATGGTGACAAAGAAGGATGTGACATATAACGCATTTTGTCATGGGTCTCATTAAAACTCAACCCTTCACACATTTAAGCCTTCACAGCTATGTGGAATATTCAGTTATTTACACAGTGTGTGAACTCAACAATCAGTAATGGCCGGCTGATGTAATGTAAAGAGGATACTTGGGTTAGGCCAGTTTTCTGGCCTGACTCCTTTTCACAATGGGATTCTAATCATTCTATAGTTCTACCAGGACAATCTGAAAGAGTTCTGCTTTGTCCAACCCAACTAGGCCTCATCTACCAGTCTTCCTTAATAAAAGCAAAATACTGCAGGATGCTGTAATTCTGAAATCCAGCAGGTCTGGCAACATCAATGGAGATAAAACAGAGTTAACAAACTGAGTCTATTTTTAAGAGGCATTGGATTAGTAGTCTTATTGCTAGACCTAATAATACAGAGACGATGGAAACCCAAGTTCAAATCCCACTATGGGAGATGGCGAAATTTGGATTTAATTTGATGACCGTCGATTGTCAGGAAAATTCCCATCTAGATCATTATGTCCTTCAGGGAAGGAAACTGCTGTCCTCACATGGTTGGCCTAGATGTGATTCCAGAACCGAAGCAAAGTGGTTAACTTCCCTCTGGGCAATTAGATGTGAGCTGATTGACTCTGAGTGTGAACCAATCTACTCTTGGCGTGAGCTAATTGACTTTAGATGTGTTCTCCATTTTTGCAGACAGCATGTTGCTCTTAATCACTCTGCTATTTTCATCTCTCTAGTTCCATCTTGTCTTTCTTGTCTCATTAGTATTTCCTTTGCCTTGCACCAACATCCTTTTTGCTATTAAATCTCTCATGTCATCCACACTAATCTTACCTCTATTTAAAGCCTCTTAAATCTCAAAATTTTCCCAGTTCTAGCAAGAGGTTATTGACCTGAAATGTTAACTGTTTTCTCACCATAGATGCTGTCAGATCTGCTGAGTATTTCTACACATTGTTTTATCAGATTAAGCAGTAATGTTTTGAGTTCTTAAAATGTTCTGCTAGAACAGAAGAAAGGTTCATCAGTTTCTACTGAAGGTTAGCATTACCATCACACAACACAGTATCTACCTGGGTTAGCCATTGATTGGACAGTTACTTGACCAAGCTGATACACATTGGACATTGCTTGGACTTCACAAGCTTCAAAATCTCCCTTCCTGCTACCGCATCCCAAAACCAGCCCAGCTCGTCCCCGCCTCCCTAACCTGTCCTTCCTCCCACCTATTCCCTTCTCCCACCTCAAGCCCCAACCCCATCTCCTACCTACTAGCCTCATCCCGCCCCCTTGACCTGTTCATCCTGCCTGGTCTGACCTATCTCCTCCCTACCTGCCCAGCTACACTCACCTTTACTGGCTCCATTCCTGCCTCTTGGACCTGTCTGTCTCCTCTCCACGTATCTTCTCCTCTATCCACCTCCCCCTCTCTCCCTATTTATTTCAGAACCCCCTTCCCCTCCCCCATTTCTGAAGAAGGGTCTAGGCCCAAAATGTCAGCCTTCCTGCTCGGCCTGCTGTGTTCATCCAGCTCTACACCTTGTTTTCACACAGGTAAGGTGTTTGTTTTCACTTATTATAGCCCTCATCAGTTGGAAATAGTGGGTGCAAAAACAGATCTCTGTCTGTACCCTTTCACTTTTTTTAATGTAAGATAATTCCCATAAATAGGTAAGGCCATTTGGTGATTGCTGGGATATGGTCTCCATTTGATCAAACTGGCATTATTCACTATTTTGAGGTTTACGAAGAAGACATGGAGTTACAAATTGTTACAGGCGATAATCTACTTACCTCATCCAGGGATTTGAGTAGAGTTTGGATGTCACTTGTCCCACTCTTCCCATCGATCATGATCCTCCGGATCTGCACAACCAATGATGAACAGAGCAAATAAAAATGACTGCATGTGAAACTGTAATCTCCTTCCAAAGTGATAGAATGGGAACATGCAGTCCACAGCAGGTGGCTGCTGACGGCTTCAGAAGTGTCACATATGTGGGATGGATTTATAAATTATTGGTATATCTGGCAATTCTAACATTCATCTGTGATTCACAGAGAATTTCTTTGCATGTTTCTAACATGATGGAAATAATGGTGAGTAAAATCGGAAATAGGAAGTATTTATCAGAACATACTTGGAGTATGACATCATTTGATTGAAAAGCATAAGAACTACTGAAAATTTGTTGAGATCAATACCAATGTCAAGAAATTGTCAGTTGATATACATGTTAACTACCAACACAATCTTGGTTAATAACATCGGCAGGTTATATTTGGTTGAAGGTAAGGGACATGGAATAAAAAAAACTCCATCATAATATCAGAGGATAAAAAAGACTAATTAGATATAGCGTTCTCTCTGTTTCTCTTCAGAGAAAGGGTCAAGAGGGATGTAAAATAATATAAGGAAATAAGATGCTTGATGCCTTGTAGGAATAGTTCTCTCTATTTGTGACATGGTGAGATGTGGAAGCTGACTGAAAGTCTGAGATACTGTCTACAGATGCTGAGACCTTACTCATCTGCATTCTGGAAGTGAATTTCGCAGTCAGCATGTGTGTAGAAGACTTCATGGAAGAACCTGGTGTTAATGAGCGGTCAGGCCCAAACATTACATTATCTGGATGTGAGTTTGCTCGCTGAAATGGAAGGTCAGTTTTCAGACGTTTCGCCACCTCAATATTAATTTGAAAAAATATACTTTATTCATAGAATGTACAAAAAAATAAAACATTTATACACCTACCCAGTCATGCAAGCCGCTCCGGGTTACCCAGGGGTACGTACACCAACTAAAGGAAAAAAAAACAAAACAGAGAAAAAAAAAGCAAAGAAACCGCCCCGGCAGTCGTCACCCCGCACAGTCCCAGTTGGCCCCCTGACCAGTTGAGGAGGGCGCCAGCTGGGCCCAGTTACCAGATAGGATTCTTTTCCCTTTTCTGGACGAGGGGGCTCATACGGTGGTCTCTCCCCACCGCGCCTTGGCGGCGGCTGCCCCAAGCTTTAGCGCGTCCCTCAGCACGTAGCCCTGGACCTTGGAGTGCGCCAGTCTGCAACACTCGGTCGAGGTCAGTTCTTTCAGCTGGCAGACCAGCAAGTTGCGGGCAGACCAAAGAGCGTCTTTCACCGTATTGATGGTACTCCAGGCGCAGTTGATGTTGGTCTCGGTGTGCGTCCCCGGAAACAGCCCGTAGAGCACGGAGTCCCGCGTCACGGAGCTGCTCGGGACGAACCTCGACAAATACCACTGCATCCCCCTCCAGACCTCCTGCGCATAGGCACACTCCAGAAGGAGGTGATCAACAGTCTCATCCCCCCCGCAGCCATCTCGAGGGCAGCGTGCAGTGGTGCAGAGATTCCGGGCATGCATAAAGGATCTCACTGGCAGAGCCCCTCTCACCGCCAGCCAAGCAATGTCCTTGTGCTTGTTTGAAAGTTCTGGCGATGAGGCATTCTGCCAAACGACTTTGGCAGTCTGCGTGGGGAACCACACGACGGGATCCACCCTCTCCTTTTCCCGAAGTGTCCTGAGGATACTACGTGCTGACCACTGCCTGACGGCCTTGTGGTCAAAGGTGTTTCCTTTCAAAAATTTCTCCACGAAGGACAGGTGGTACAGAATGGTCCAACTACTCGGAGCGTTCCGCGGCAACGAGGCCAGGCCCATCCTTCGCAACACCGGGGACAGGTAGAACCTCAGTAAGTAGCGACACTTGGTGTTTGCATACTGAGGATCTACGCACAGCTTGATGCAGACACACACAAAGGTAGCCGTCAGGGCGAGGGTGGCATTCGGTACGCCCTTTCCCCCATTTCCCAGGTCTTTGTACATGGTGTCTCTGCGGACCCGGTCCATCCTCGACCCCCAAATGAAGTGGAAGATGGCCCGGGTGACCACAGCGGCGCAGGTCCAGGTAATAGGCCAGGCCTGCGCCACATACAACAGTACCGAAAGCCCCTCGCACCTGACAACCAGGTTCTTACCCGCGATGGAGAGGGACCAGAGCGTCCACCTGCCCAGCTTCTGCTTCAGTTTGGTGATACACTCCTCCCAAGTCTTAGTGCACGCCCCAGCTCCACCAAACCAAACACCCAGCACCTTCAGGTAGTCTGTCCTGACGGTGAAGGGGATGAAGGAGCGGT
This sequence comes from Stegostoma tigrinum, assembly GCF_030684315.1. Taxonomy (NCBI): domain Eukaryota; kingdom Metazoa; phylum Chordata; class Chondrichthyes; order Orectolobiformes; family Stegostomatidae; genus Stegostoma; species Stegostoma tigrinum. Next base: position 67,209,929 of record NC_081364.1, on the reverse strand, counting down.
CATCCCAGTTCCTGAAGAACATGACCTCGCTCTTACCCCTATTGATTTTGGCACCCGAGGCCAGTTCAAACTGGCCGCAGATGTCCAACAGCCTACTCACCGACCGACGATCGGTGCAGAAGATGGCGACATCGTCCATGTACAGGGAGGTCTTGACCTGAAGGCCTCCGCTGCCTGGGATAGTCACGCCCTTCAGGCTCACGTCCTTCCTGATGGAGGCGGCGAAGGGCTCCAAACAGCACACGAACAAGGCAGGAGAGAGCGGGCAGCCCTGTCTGACTCCAGATCTAACAGGAAAACTGTCTGATTCCCACCCGGTGATCGAGACTGCGCTAACAATGTTGGCGTAGAGCAGCCGGATCCAATTGCGGATGCCCTCCCCGAACCCCAATTTGGAGAGGACGTCCCTCATGTAAGCATGAGAAACCCTGTCGAAGGCCTTCTCCTGGTCCAGGCTGACGAGGCAGGTGTCCACCCGCCGGTCCTGTACATAGGCGATTGTATCCCTGATGAGCGCGAGGCTCTCAGCGATCTTCCTGCCCGGCACAGCACAGGTTTGGTCAGGGTGAATCACTGACTCCAGGACAGACCTGACTCGGTTGGCAATGACCTTGGCCAGGATTTTCTAGTTCACGTTCAAAAGTGAAATGGGACGCCAATTCTTAATTTCTTCCCTCTCCCCCTTCCTCTTGTAAATGAGGGTGATGATGCCCTTCCTCATGGACTTGCACATTTCCCCTGCCCGAAGCGCACTATCGTACATCTCCAGCAGGTCCTGGCCGACCAGGCCCCACAGAGCGGAATACAGCTCGACCGGTAAGCCGTCGCTTCCGGGAGTCCTATTCCTCTGCAAGGACTTGAGGGCTCTGGCCAGCTCGTCCAGGGATATCGGCCGGTCCAGCCACTCCCTCGTGCCGTCGTCTAAGACCTCCGTGATAGACGACAGGAACGACTCGGAAGCCGTGCTGTCTGTGGGCTTCGTGTCGTACAGTACGGCATAGAAGGATCTGCTGATCCTCAAAACATCGGGCCGAGACGACGTCACCGAGCCGTTGCCCTCCTTCAGCCGGCTAAGCACAGAGCTCTCTTTGTGCACCTTCTGAAAGAAGAAACGCGAGCACGTCTCGTCCTGCTCCACAGAGCGGACCCTGGACCGGAAGATTATCCTGGAGGCCTCCGCGGCGAAGAGCGAGGCTTGCTGGCCCCTCACCTCGCGGAGGTCCTCCGTGACATCGACCCCCATCAACTGCAGAAGGAGCAGGTTCTGCACCCTTTTCTGGAGTCGCGACAGCTTTCCCCGCCTCTCTCTTGCCTTCTGAACTCCCTTGAGGACAAAGAACCTCTTGATGTTCTCCTTCACCGTCTCCCACTAGTCGCCTGGAGACTCAAAGAGGGGTTTCACGGTTCTCCAACCGGCGTACTCCCTCTTAAGCTCCTCGACGTTCTCTGGGGTCAACAGAGTCGTGTTGAGCTTCCACGTCCCCTTGCCGGCCGGCTGGTCGTCCTGTAAGTGACAGTCGGCCAACAGGAGGCAGTGGTCAGAGAAGAACACCGGCTCGACACCGGTGGACCTGACCGAGAACGTCCGTGACACAAACAGGAGGTCTATCCTTGAGCGGATAGACCCGTCTGGCCGCGACCAGGTGCACCTCTGCTGCGCTCCGTCTGCAGGGGTGCTGAAGACGTCGAGCAGCTTGGCGTCCTTCACCGTGCCCATCAGGAATCTGGACGTGACGTCCAGTTGAATCCCCCCACCCGCTGTCCCCACGCCGGATCTTCCATCTGCATCAATGATGCAGTTGAAGTCTCCGCCTAGGATGACCGGCCTGGACGTAGCCAGCAGGGGTGGAAGCCGCTGCAGGACGGCCAACCGCTCACTCCGTACCGCTGGGGCATACACGTTGATCAGCCTCAGGGGAGCATTCCTGTAGGTGATGTCAGCCACTAGGAGGCGCACCCCCACCACCTCCTGAACTTTCGAGATGGTGAAGTTGCGCCCCGCAGCAGAATAGCCAGGCCTGAGGAGCGACAGTCTTTACCCACCGACCAGATCGAAGGCCCACAGGTCCAGGCGCCGGACCATTTCCCGTACCTGCCGAGGTGCGGTATCCCGCACTCCTGCACAAACAGGAGGTCCGCCTTGATGGCGGTCAGGTAGGCCAACGTGGACACACATCTCGCGGTTGACTTGACGCTGCGCACATTAATGCTCGCAATTCGTACACCATTGTGGGCAGTGACCGCAATACCCTCCCCCAGTCCAAGGTCCAGCCCCTCCATCTGTCCCTTCATGCCCATTGCCCGGGCTAACTGCTGGACGCTCTCCGGGCTCAGGAAACCGTCCGTGCTGCCTTCCGGGTGGCATCCCCCCGTCAGGGGTGCGGAGGCAGGAGGGTCCGGCTCCGGGTCAGGCTGGGGACGCGCTGTTTCCTCCTTCCCGCCTGGAAGTTCCGGGGGACCCTCCAGTGCTCCAGCGGCACTTGACTGGGTGTCGGAGTGAGCCTCAGGACGCCTCCCGTCACCTGGAAGCGGGGTGCTGCTTTCCTTCCCCATCGAGACCTTTAACTTCTGCTTCGGGTGGGCCCTCTCCGAATCCTCCTCGTCAGAGGAGCTCTTATAGCACCACGGTAGCTGCCTCTTCCCGCCTGATTGTTGCGGTTCCTGGGCCCGTCGACGCACCTTCCTCCTCGCTTTCCGGACTGTTGTCCACTCCCCTGGGTCGCCTGTCGCCGCCTCCATTGGCTCCGGGTTGTCGGGGGGGATCGGAGCCTGCAGGGGTGCTTTGCTGGCCTCGGGCCCATCCTGCACGGTCTGGCCCTCCTGCACATTCGTGGGGTCCTTGCTGGGCCCTGGTGCCTTCCTCTCCTCCAGGGGGGCTGGCCCCGCATTTCCCCTGCCGGCGACATGGGCGTAGGTGGTACCCCGCCACAGGCAAGCCCTATAGAAGTGGCCCGCTTCCCCGCAAAGGTTGCAGCTTCTCTCTCGTGGGCAATCCTTTGCAGGGTGTCCCTCCTCCCTGCAGTTCCTGCAGATGGTGGCTTTGCAGTCGGCCGCCATGTGACCTGACCTACCACAGGCATGGCAGACTTTAGGTTGCCCTGCATAGGTCAGGTAGCCCCTGCTCCCGCCGATCGCGAAGCTGGACGGTGGGTGTGCGACATTCCCGTCTGCGCCCATCCTCAGCGTCACCTTGACCTGCCTCTTACTCGTCCAGATGCCAAAGGGGTCCACGATGTCAGTTAGGTCCCCTTCCACCTTCACATACCTTCCGAGGAAGGTCAGGACATCAACTGCTGGCACATGCGGGTTGTACATGTGTGCAGTCACCATACGGCTCCTCTGTGCTGGCATCACAAACAGTGGGACAGCGGTCAATACAGAGAGGGGGCCCTCACCTCCTTTCTCCTTGAAAACCTCCAGGAAGCGCTCGCAAAGCTTGGCACTCCGGAAGGTCACGTCGTAAAAACCTCCTCCGGGGAAATCCTGCAGGCAGTAAATGTCCGCAGCAGCGAACCCACAACAGTCCAACAGGACCCTCTTCACGAAGAAGGTGCGGTCCACAGGTGCACCTTCATCCACCTTCTTTACAGAAACACGGATGGTGTTCCGGACCCCCTGACCTGGGGCACGAGCACTTGCCGCAGCCATCATTGCAGGTTGGCTGTTCCCCTGAACCAGCGTTAGGCCGAAGCCAGCATTAAGATCCACTGGTCGCGAGGGTGCACAGCCAACCCGACGTCCTCCTTTCACCTCCAAGATAGCACTTTCGTCCTCTCGGTCCACAAGAGAGTGGGTCTTTATTGTGTTCGAGATGTAAGCTAGTTCACTGAGCTTGCCGGTTTGTTCCCAGATGTTTCGTCACCATTCTAGGTAACATCAACAGTGAGCCTCCGACGAAGCACTGGTGTTATGTCCCGCTTTCTATTTATCTGTTTAGGTTTCCTTGGGTTGGTGATGTCATTTCCTACGTTGGTGATGTCATTTCCTGTTCTTTTTCTCAGAGGGTGGTAGATTGATTTGGAGCCAATGTGTTTGTTGACGGAGTTCCGGTTGGAATGCCATGCTTCTAGGAATTCTCGTGCGAGTCTCTGTTTGGCTTGTCCTAGGATGGATGTCTTGTCCCAATCAAAGTGGTGTCCTTCCTCATCTGTATGTAAGGATACGAGTGATAGTGGGTCATGTCGTTTTGTGGCTAGTTGATGTTCATGTATCCTGGTGGCTAGGAGGGACACCTTGCAAAGGATTGCCCACAAGAGAAAAGCTGCAACCTTTGCGGGGAAGCGGGCCACCTCTATACGGCATGCCCGCGGCGGGGGACCACCGACGCCCAGGTCGCCGGCAGGGGCAATGCGGGGCCAGCCACCCCGGAGGAGAGGAAGGCACCAGGACCCAGCAAGGACCCCACTAATTTGCAGGAGGGCCAGGCCGTGCAGGAGGGCCCAGCCCCGCAGGACGGTTTCCTGAGCCCGGAGAGCGTCCAGCAGTTAGCCCGGGCGATGGGCATGAAGGGACAGATGGAGGGGCTGGACCTTGGACTGGTGGAGGGTACTGCGGTCACTGCCCACAGTGGGGGTACGAGTTGCGAGCATTAATGTGCGCAGCGTCAAGTCAACCGTGAGATGTGTGTCCACGTTGGCCTACCTGACTACCCTCAAGGCGGACCTCCTGTTTGTGCAGGAGTGCGGGATACCGCACCTCGGCAGGTACGGGAAATGGTCCGGCGCCTGGACCTGTGGGCCTTCGATCTGGTCGGGCGGTAATGACTGTCGCTCCTTGGGCCTGGCTATTCGGCTGCGGGGGCGCAACTTCACCATCTCTCAAGTTCAGGAGATGGTGGAGGGGGGGGCGCCTCCTAGTGGCTGACATCACCTATAGGAACGGTCACCTGAGACTGATCAACGTGTACGCCCCAGCGGTACGGAGTGAGCGGTTGGCCGTCCTGCAGCGGCTTCGTCCAGGCCCTGCTGGCTACGTCCAGGCCGGTCATCCTAGGCGGAGACTTCAACTGCATCATTGACACAGATGGAAGATCCGGCGTGGGGACAGCGGGTGGGGGGACTCAACTGGACGTCACGTCCAGTTTCCTGATGGGCACTGTGAAGGACGCCAAGCTGCTCGACGTCTTCAGCACCCCTGCAGACGGAGCGCAGCAGAGGTGCACCTGGTCGCGGCCAGACGGGTCTATCCGCTCAAGGATAGACTTCCTGTTTGTGTCACGGACGTTCTCGGTCAGGTCCACCGGTGTCGAGCCGGTGTTCTTCTCTGACCACTGCCTCCTGTTGGCCGACTGTCACTTACAGGATGACCAGCCGGCCGGCAAGGGGACGTGGAAGCTCAACACGACTCTGTTGACCCCAGAGAACGTCGAGGAGCTTAAGAGGGAGTACGCCGGTTGGAGAACCGTGAAACCCCTCTTTGAGTCTCCAGGCGACTGTTGGGAGACGGTGAAGGAGAACATCAAGAGGTTCTTTGTCCTCAAGGGAGTTCAGAAGGCAAGAGAGAGGCGGGGAAAGCTGTCGCGACTCCAGAAAAGGTTGCAGAACCTGCTCCTTCTGCAGTTGATGCGGGTCGATTTCACGGAGGACCTCCGCGAGGTGAGGGGCCAGCAAGCCTCGCTCTTTGCCGCGGAGGCCTCCAGGATAATCTTCCGGTCCAGGGTCCGCTCTGTGGAGCAGGACGAGACGTGCTCGCGTTTCTTCTTTCAGAAGGTGCACAAAGAGAGCTCTGTGCTTAGCCGGCTGAAGGAGGGCGACGGCTCGGTGACGTCGTCTCGGCCCGATGTTTTGAGGATCAGCAGATCCTTCTGTGCCGGACTGTACGACACGAAGCCCACGGACAGCACGGCCTCCGAGTCGTTCCTGTCGTCTATCACAGAGGTCTTAGACGACGGCACGAGGGAGTGGCTGGACCGGCCGATATCCCTGGACGAGCTGGCCAGAGCCCTCAAGTCCTTGGAGAGGAATAGGACTCCCGGAAGTGACGGCTTACCGATCGAGCTGTATTCCGCTCTGTGGGGGCTGGTCGGCCAGGACCTGCTGGAGGTGTACGATAGTGCGCTTCGGGCAGGGGAAATGTGCAAGTCCATGAGGAAGGGCATCATCACCCTCATTTACAAGAGGAAGGGGGAGAGGGAAGAAATTAAGAATTGGCGTCCCATTTCACTTCTGAACGTGGACTAGAAAATCCTGGCCAAGGTCATTGCCAACCGGGTCAGGTCTGTCCTGGAGTCAGTGATTCACCCTGACCAAACCTGTGCTGTGCCGGGCAGGAAGATCGCTGAGAGCCTCGCGCTCATCAGGGATACAATCGCCTATGTACAGGACAGGCAGGGTGGACACCTGCCTCGTCAGCCTGGACCAGGAGAAGGCCTTCGACAGGGTCTCTCATGCTTACATGAGGGACGTCCTCTCCAAATTGGGGTTCGGGGAGGGCATCCGCAATTGGATCCAGCTGCTCTACGCCAACATTGTTAGCGCAGTCTCGATCAACGGGTGGGAATCAGACAGTTTTCCTGTTAGATCTGGAGTCAGGCAGGGCTGCCCGCTCTCTCCTGCCTTGTTCGTGTGCTGTGTGGAGCCCTTCGCCGCCTCCATCAGGAAGGATGTGAGCCTGAAGGGCTTGACTATCCCAGGCAGCGGAGGCCTTCAGGTCAAGACCTCCCTGTACATGGACGATGTCGCCGTATTCTGCACCGATCGTCAGTCGGTGAGTAGACTATTGGACATCTGCAGCCAGTTTGAACTGGCCTCGGGTGCCAAAGTCAATAGGGGTAAGAGCGAGGTCATGTTCTTCGGGTACTGGGATGACCGCTCCTTTATCCCCTTCACCGTCAGGACAGACTACCTGAAGGTGCTGGGTGTTTGGTTTGGTGGAGCTGGGGCGTGCACTAAGACTTGGGAGGAGCGTATCACCAAACTGAAGCAGAAGCTGGGCAGGTGGACGCTCCGGTCCCTCTCCATCGCGGGTAAGAACCTGGTTGTCAGGTGCGAGGGACTTTCGGTACTGTTGTATGTGGCGCAGGCCTGGCCTATTCCCTGGACCTGCGCCGCTGCGGTCACCCGGGCCATCTTCCACTTCATTTGGGGGTCGAGGATGGACCGGGTCCGCAGGGACACCATGTACAAAGACCTGGGAAATGGGGGAAAGGGCGTACCGAATGCCACCTCGCCCTGACGGCTACCTTTGTGTGCGGCTGCATCAAGCTGTGCGTAGATCCTCAGTACGCAAACACCAAGTGTCACTACTTACTGAGGTTCTACCTGTCCCCGGTGTTGCGAAGGATGGGCCTGGCCTCATTGCCGCGGAACGCTCCGAGTAGTTGGACCGTTCTGTACCACCTGTCCTTCGTGGAGAAATATCTGAAAAGAAACACCTTTGACCACAAGGCCGTCAGGCAGTGGTCAGCACGTAGTATCCTCGGGACCCTTCGGGAAAAGGAGAGGGTGGATCCCGTCGTGTGGTTCCCCACGCAGACTGCCAAAGTCGTTTGGCAGAATGCCTCATCGCCAGAACTTTCAAACAAGCACAAGGACATTGCTTGGCTGGCGGTGAGAGGGGCTTTGCCAGTGAGATCCTTTATGCATGCCCAGAATCTCTGCACCACCGCACGCTGCCCTCGAGGTGGCTGCGGGGGGGACGAGACTGTCGATCACCTCCTTCTGGAGTGTGCCTACGCGCAGGAGGTCTGGAGGGGAATGCAGTGGTATTTATCGAGGTTCGTCCCGAGCAGCTCCGTGACGCGGGACTCCGTGCTCTACGGGCTGTTTCCGGTGACGCACACCAAGACCAACGTCAACTGCGCCTGGAGGACCATCAATGCGGTGAAAGACGCTCTTTGGTCTGCCCGCAACTTGCTGGTCTACCAGCTGAAAGAACTGACCCCGACAGAATGTTGCAGACTGGCGCACTCCAAGGTCCAGGACTACGTGCTGAGGGACACGCTAAAGCTTGGGGCAGCCGCCGCCAAGGCGCGGTGGGGAGAGACCACCGTATGAGACCCCTCGTCCAGAAAAGGGAAAAGAATCCTATCTGGTAACTGGGCCCAGCTGGCGCCTTCCCCAACTGGTCAGGGGGCCAACAGAGACTATGGGGGGTGACGACTGCCGGGGTGTTTTCTTTGCTTTTTTTTTCTTCTTTGTTTTTTTCCTTTAGTTGGTGTATGTACCCCCTGGGTAACCCGGAGCGGCTTGCATGACTGGGTAGGTGTGTAAATATGTTTTATTTTTTGTACGTCTTACGAATAAAGTATATTTTTTCAAATATTAAAAAAAAGGTGACGAAACGTCTGAAAACTAACCTTCCAGCTCAGCGAGCAAACTCACATCCAGAACCTCAACCTGAGCTACAAATCTTCTCAAAACTCATTACATTATCTGGTTTTACACTTTGGTAGGAGTAACCGGAAGGCAAAGTACAGGGCTAATGGTAAGATTCTTGGTAGTGTAGATGAGCAGAGAGATCTCGGTGTCCATGCACACAGATCCTTGAAAGTTGCCACCCAGGTTGACAGGGCTGTTAAGAAGGCATACAGTGTTTTAGCTTTTATTAATAGATGGATTGAGTTCCGGAACCAAGAGGTTATGCTGCAGCTGTACAAAACTCTGGTGCAGCCACATTTGGAGTATTGCGTACAGTTCTGGTCACCGCATTATAAGAAGGATGTGGAAGTTTTGGAAAGGGCGCAGAGGAGATTTACTAGGATGTTGCCTGGTATGGAGGGAAGGTCTTACGAGGAAAGGCTGAGGGACTTGAGGCTGTTTTCATTAGAGAGAAGAAGTTTGAGAGGTGACTTAATTGAAACATATAAAATAATCAGAGGGTTAGATAGGGTGGATAGGGAGAACCTTTTTCCTAGGATGGTGACGGTGAGCACGAGGGGGCATAGCTTTAAATTGAGGGGTGAAAGATATAGGACAGATGTCAGAGGTGGTTTCTTTACTCGGAGTAGTAAGGGAATAGAACGCTTTGCCTGCAACAGTAGTAGATTCGCCAACTTTAGGTACATTTAAGTCGTCATTGGATAAGCATATGGACGTATGTGGAATAGTGTCGGTTAGATGGGCTTGAGATCGGTATGACAGGTTAGCACATCATCGAGGGCCAAAGGGCATGTACTGTATTGTTATGTTCTATGTACTATAGTAAATCATAGAACCACAAAAAAACAACAGCGTGGAAGCAGGTCATTTGGCTTATCGAGTCCACACCAACTTCCAAAAAGCATCTTACCCAGGCCCAGCCCCAGCCCAAGCCCCTTACTCCATAACCCTGCATTTCCCATGGCTAACCCACCTAGCCTGCACATCTTTGGACACTACAGGCAATTTCACGTAGCCAATGCATCTAACCTGCATATCCTTGAATTGTGGGAGGAAACCAGAGCACCTGGAGGAAATACTTGCAGACATAGGGAGAATGTTCAAACTCCACACAGACAGTTGTTCGAGGGTGAAATCGAACCAGGATCCCTTGTGCTGTGAGGTAGCAGTGCTCACAACTGAGCCACCATGTTTCCATCCCTCCCTCCTCCTCTAAACAAAAGAAAATGAAAAGGCAAGGTTTTGAGGAGAGGAGACAGGGTAATGTGAGAGGAAGTTCAGTAGTGAAAGTTCCAGTGGGTAAAGGAGCACAAGCTAAACAGCTTCTGGAAACTGTTATTGGTGAGGAGCAGGTCGGTTTTGAGAAATGGTTATTGGAGCAGACAGCACTAGCAACTTCAATTTAGTATTAGAAGTATGACATAGTAAGGATTAATTAAGTTAAAGGGTTAAGCCATGGCAGGAGAGCTCCAAATTATGGTCTGGTCCTCTTGCTCGATGTGGGAAGCCAGACACAATGTGCGCATGTGTAAGTAGTGTCTCCAGATGTAGCTCCTGGAAGCCCAGGTTTTGGGGTTGGAGTGGCATCTGGGTACACTTGGAGCATTCGCAAAGCAGAGAGCGTCATGGATAGCGTGTACAGAGAAGTGGTTCCGCCGCAGACTCAGACTCCGCAGGCAGGAAGGGAATGGGTGACCACCAGGCAGAACAGGAGGGCTAAGCAAGCATTGTAGGAATCTCTTGGGGCTACTCCCCTGTTTTGGATACTGTTGAGGGGAATGACCTCTCAGTGGATAACAGCAGCAGCCAAAGTCATGCCATCATAGTTGGCTCTGCTGCAGAGACAGGGAGAAATAGGGATAGAAAGGCCAATGGGGATTCAATGGGGACTCTCTTTACTCAGAGAGTAGTAAGGGAATGGAACGCTTTGCCTGCAACGGTAGTAGATTCGCCAACTTTAGGTACATTTAAGTCGTCATTGGATAAGCATATGGATGTACATGAAATAGTGTAGGTTAGATGGGCTTGAGATCGGTATGACAGGTCGGCACAACATCGAGGGCCGAAGGGCCTGTACTATGCTGTAATGTTCTATGTTCTATGTTCTAATCATAAGGGGAATGGATAGCCTTTCTGTGGCCGCAAACAAAAGTTCAGGGTGGTGTGTTGCCTCCCTAGTGCCAGGGTCCTGGATGTCCAGGATATCCTGGAGGGGGAGGGCAAACAGTTAATGGTCATAGTTCACGTTGGTACTAAAGACATGGGTAAAATGTAGGGATGAGGTCCTAAGATCAGGAGGAAAGCTGAAATGTAGAACTTCAGGATACTACCAGTGCCATAAGCTCGTCAGAGTAGAAACAGCAGCATATATAGCATGCACACATGGCTGAAACAATTGTGTGAGGGGGAGGGTTTCAGATTCATGGGGCATTGGGAACCAGTTCTGGGTAAGGTGGGACCTGTACAAACTGGGCAGGTTACACCTGGGCAGGACTGGGACTGACGTCATTGGTGGGGATACTTGGTAGGGTGGTTGGGGCGGGTTGAAACTAGTGTGGTAGGAGGATGGGAACCAGAGGAGTAGGCAATAGATACAAAAATTGAAGAAGAGGTAGAAACCAAGACAAACATTACTAAGAACAAGAACAGACAGGGAAGCACTGCTGAAAAGAGCAGGAGAGGTGTTCTGATATGCATGTGCTTCAATGTGAGAAATAGGCAAGGTAGATGAACTTACAGCATTGCTTAGTATTTGGAACAATGGTATTATTGCGATTACAGAGACTTGTCTGAAAGGCGGACAGGGTTTGCAGCTGAATGTCCCAGGAATTAGATGTTTCAGGTGTAATAGAAAGGGATGTAAAAGAGGTGGGGGAGCTGCATTACTATTAAAGGAGTATCTCACACCTGTGCTGAAGGAGGATGTATCGAGGATTTGTGTAGCAAGGCAACATGGGTAGAACTCTGGAATAGAAAAATTGAAATCACAATGCTGGGAGTATACTGCAGGTCTCCTAACAGCCAGCGGGAGATAGAGGAGAGAATAGGTAGACAGGTTTTAGAAAGATTTAAAAACAGCAGGGTTGTTGTCGACTCGCTTTGTGCTAGGAGCTTGCATGGGGCAGAATTTGCAAGGACCATTCAGCAGGATTTCTTGACACAATATGTAAACAATCCAACCAGGGAAGGGATACTGGACCTGATTTTGGGAAATGAGCCTGAACAGATGGGTGAAGTTTCAGGGTGGAGTATTTCAGGAGTAGTGATCATGATACTGTAAGTTTTAAGATACTCATGGACATGAATAATGCAGTCCTCAGATAAATTGGGGGAAGGCGAACTACAACAATATCATGCAGGAACTGGAAAATTTTGATTGAAGGTGGCTGGTTGAGGGTAAATCCACATTGGACATGTGGGAGTTTTTCAAAAGGCAATTGCTAAGAGTTCAGGAGTGGCATGATCCTGCGAGAATGAAGGTTAGGTGTGGCAAGTTATGTGAACCTTGGATGATCAGGGATGTTATGACCTTGGTCAAAAAGGAAAAGGAACCATACATAAGGTCTAGGAGGATGAGAACTGATGAAATCCTTGAAGTGGATAAGAAAAGTACGAAAGAACTTAAAGAAGAAATTAGAAGAGCTAAAAGGGGTCATTAGGAAACAGGATTAAGAAGAATCTCAAATATTAAATATATATCTATGGTAGCCAGGGAAAAGGTTAGTCCAATCAAGGACAAAGGAGGAAATCTGCGTGTGGAGCCAGAACAGGTATGTGAGGTCCTAAATGAATACTTTGTGTTGGTATTCACCAGAGAGAAGGAATTGGTGTCGGATGATCTCAGGGAAGGGAGTGTGGCATTTCTTAGCCAAGGTGCTATTAAGAAGGAAGAGGCGTTGTGCGTCTTAAAAAGTATTAAGGTAGATAAATCCTTGGATCCTGATGGGATCTGTATCAGAATATTGAGGGAAGCAAGAGAACAAAATGCTGGAACATTAACAGACATCTTTGCATCTTGTTTGGCCACAAGTGAGGTCCCACAGGACTGGAGAATAGCCAATGTTGTCCCATTGTTTGAGAAGGGTAGCAGCGATAATCCAGAAAATTACAGGCCTGTGAGCCTCATGTTGATGGCAGGGAAATTGGAAAAGAAGCAAATTGACTTAGATACATAGCTTGGTTTAGTGTGGGGTGGTCATGCCTCACTAACTTGGTCAAGTTTCGTGAAGAGGTGATTAAGGTGGTTGACGTTGTCTACATGGACTTCAGTAAAGCCTTTGGCAAGGTCCCTCATGGCTGACTGGTATAACAGGTGAAGTCACATTGTATCAGGGATGGCCGAGCAAGATGGATACAGAACTAGCTTAGTCATAGGAGACAGAGGATATGGGTGGAAGGGTGTTTTTCAGAATGGTGGGTTGTGACTAATGGTGTTCCCCAGGGATCAGTGCTGTTTGTGGTCTATATAAATGATCTGGAGGAAAACATGGGCTGATTAATTAGTACGAAGATTAGTGGAGTTGCGGATAGTGAGTAAGATTTTCAGAGGATACAGCAGGATGTAGGTCAGTTAGAGGCATGGGCAGAAAAATGGCAGACTGAGCTAAACCAAGACAATGTGAGGTGATTCGTTTTGGAAGATCAAGGACAGACAGAAACTATACAGTGAATGAGAGAACCCTTAGGAGTATTGCTGTGCAAATGGAACTGGGTATGTAATCCACAGATCACTGAAGGTGGCAGCACAGGTAGATAAGGTAGTAAATAAGGCTTATGGCATGCTTGCCTTCATTGAAAACAGCACTGAATACACGGATTTTTGATCGCTACATTACCAGAAGGATGTAGAAGCTTTGGATAAGGTACAGTAATGGTTTATGAGAATGTTGCCTGGTTTGGGGGATTTTAGCTACAGAGAAAGGTTAGATCAACTGTGCTTGTATTCACTGGAACACAGGAAGTTGAGGGGGCGACCTGATAGAAGTTTATAAGATTATGACTGTCATGGACTGAGTGGAAAGTATGAGGCTTTTTCCCAGGGTGGAGGTGTCAATTACTAGGGCACACAGGTTTAAGGTGTGGCAGGTATAGGGAGGGAATTGTTAATTGAGATTTGTGAGGCAGGCTTTTTTGCATAAAGCGTGGTGAGTGCTGCCAGAGGTGGTGGTGGAAGCAGGCATAATAACAGCATTCAAGAAGCACCTGGATGAATACATGAATAGGATGGGAACAGAAGGATATGGATCCTGTAAGTGAAGACAGTTTTAGTACGGAAGGGCAAAATGTGTCAGCGCAGGCTTAGAGGGCCAAAGGGCCTGTTCCTGTGTTGTATTGTTCTTTGTACTTTCTATTATGATTTTTTATTTCACGAGACCAAAACAGGTCATTCCTTACCCGTTCTTTATTTTCATCCTCCAGTTCCGCATCCAGGAAATCCAAAGTCACTGGCTCTCGGAAATTTATTATCTAGAAATGAAAACCAGGTAAAAGATGCTATACGCCATTATATGGATGACCATCATCACAGAGAGTTATAAGTGAATATTTCTCTGCCATCTTGCTTTAAATGTCCAGGGATGTCTCACTGTGGTTTATTCTACGGTTTATATGTGTATCCTTAAGAAGGGACGGATCAGAGCATTTGCATTAAAATGTTTTTCTCTGTCATGGGTGTCAGGTGGAAAAGGTATCAGGAAACAATAGGAAGCGTCAGTCACATGGGCAGTATCAATACCTTTATTGTGCTCTCAATAACCACTATCAAATTCCAACTGTCGGAAAGTTACAGATGATGGGCACACCTCATGCTTAAGTTGTGAAATAGGTCCCTGGGTGAAGCATTGGGTGTGTCACTGAGTTTGGGTGGAATCCTGAATGTTATCCAAGTAGGCAGACGTTTAAGAAGCTCATGTATCTTTACCGCTGAGTTTCAGGGACTGTTAGAGACATTGGAATGAAACCACTCCTGAAATCTCTTACCTTTGGCTGTAAGTTTGGGTGCAACAAGACATACCCATTTGGATCGATAGCAAAAAAGTACCCATTGGCACCTAACTGTAAAGAAAAACCAATAGTCAATATTAGCAAGAAACATGGGAAGGGATTTCAATACAAAATTGACTAGCACACAGTGGCTCTTTCCTGCAACTGGTTGTATGCAGATTTCAATGGTGTGCAAGAAAATTGGAGCAGTAAGATTAAGAAACTTTAAAAACCATGTAACAGACTCAGAAAAATCATCTTAAGACATTACTGCATCTCATCTTTTATCTTAAATATTCACAACTCCACTGTTAGCAAATAGTGGCATAAGACTGAACCATAGACAGGAGGTAGTGCAGTAGTACATAAAAGACTCTTCAGCAAATGTCTGTAATCTAGAAGAATAAGGCCAGTTTCTGCATGGATACTGTATCACCTGGGTATGGGCAATGTCTATATCCAGAGATCAACCATGAAAATTCAACTCATATGTTGATCATGACATCAACAGATAATGATTACAGGGCAGTAACTCCAGGGGTAACAGTCACATAGGGCAGAATCTTTGGGATAATAGTTAAACATGACAGAAGCCCAGAGTAATAGTCACACAAATATCTCTAGGGACACCTAACAGATTAGTGCTTCTCAGAAACTATAAAATAAATTGTTAGCTTCCAAAATACCAGTTGAGTTGCTGTTTTCTTGACAAAATGCATGTTTGATATTGATTTAATTCACAGCTTTGTTCCCTACTTGTGAAAGAGCTAGTTTGTTCTACTGTATAATTACTTTGATTCATCCAATCGTCTGATTTACTCAATCATTAAATTGGCATGAGGTTCAAATCGAACAACTAGGGCAGTTCAGCCCCAGGTATTTTGTGGGAATCGGGGCATCGACGTTTATGTGAAGATTAATAGAGATCAAGCTTTCAACAGCCATACATGCTGATGGAGACAGGGCATGCAGTATGATAGCTGTGAGTTTAAAATTGCAAGAGAATGTTTTCTGGGGAGAATGCAGAACCAAGTTATTCACAGTTGGAGGGATAGGAATTGAAGGAAAAGTAGATGACGCTCTCTGGTAACCAGTGCTGTCTCTGTAAGCTCAACGGTCACATGTTCATGCTCTACTAAAACATTGAACCCCGTACATCAGAACACAATGCTCTGCAGCCTTATCTTTATTTACAGTACACAATACATTGTTTAACAGTAACTGAGAAGTCAGAATTGAGCCAGTCCTAAGATACAAAGAACTCGGACAAGAACACAATCAAACACGGTGATAATGATGGGCACATCAGTCTAAAGTACGCAGTGTTTTTCTCAAACTAATCTGCTTATTTGACATGCGGCTTGGGCTTGGTTTGAGCCTGTCAGTGAGTTAGGTATAAAGTTGGCTCCTTTGCCCAAAAACAAAACCTGTCAGAAATGAAGAAAGATGCTAGCTCTCACCTTGATAAGCTAGTGATGCAGTGCAAGGAAGCTCCAAAGGCAACAAGATTGTCAAGCAGAGGGTGTTCAATGCCTTAATTATTGCACTTTCAGCAAGCTTGCAATAAAAGGTTTTTTTAAAGTAAATCACTCATATCACTTGCAGAGAAAAAAAAATTGAGAAAATTGAACAAAATGATGGTGGTTACATGGAAGTGTAATGATGCTGTCACTTTAGAAAGGTTACATTTTCCTGGGTTTTGATGAAGAGAGGTTATAAAGACAGAGGTGTTGAACTGGCTACTGGAGACAGCCTAAGTGAACAACTTAGGAAGCCTTTTGGTTTTATTCTAAAAAATTGGAACAATGGAAGCAGCTTGAATGAGAGTAGCTAGTTCTCACAGACCAAGCTCTCAAGCCTTTTTTTAGCTTTAGCAGTCAGAAGCTGTTTGGGATCCCAGAAGCATTAGAAGCTTCAGTGAAAGTTCCTGGCTGCGATTTTCTCCGAAATATCTCTTGATTTTGTTTCATCCTGGATTGGAGAGCTGCCTGTAAGAATCTGTGACTTAATTTACCTTTTTGCTTTGGCCTGTGTTTTAGGAATGTTTCTGTATTGGAACAGTTAATTAGTAATGGGTACTGTATCTATTATTCGGTTAATTTTTCCAACGGTTAAATTATTCTAAATTCCATTTTCTTTTGTTTAGATTTTAGCTAGTAGTGTTTAAATAAATTGTGTTTTGCTTAATGTCAAGTAGTTTGACCAGTCACATCACGTCTGGAATATACACTTTATATCTACCTTTAAAATGAGAAAAAGTTAGAATCTAGGCAACCTTCTTAAAATATTTTGAGGTGGTCTGGTCCAGTCAATAACAAATTGGGGGCTCAGCTGGGATCGAAATCTATATTTCCAAGTTGGGTTTAGGGTTGTTGGACTCGAAGATGATGTGTGGTAGGTGTTAGTGCCTTTTGTTTTGGGTGCTGAATTTGCTTGATTTAAACAGTGTGTGACCCGTGTATTAATGGCTCTTTTGGTCACTAAGAGTTTTCTGGGCCTGGAAGAAGCAACTTTGGAAGTTTTACAATAAGTGAGCAAGGCAAAATCTGCTGGGATTGGTAGACAAGCTGGTGTTGGGATTGTCTTTATCTGTGAGAAAAAGAGAGGTAATTGCAGCAATGGCTCGAAATTTGCTGGAAATGCCATTGGAATCTTTGAGAATGGCCAGAATTCAATCGCAGGTGAAGCAGCTTGAACACGAAAAGGAAATGAAACAGTTTGAATTACTGTTAAAAACAGAGGGAAACGGAGAGGATGGCCCTAGCCAGAGAAAGAGAGAAAGAGACAGAAAAAAAGCAGAAAGAGAGAGAGTTTGAATTTCAGAAGGGGGCAATTAAAGAGGAAAGTCAACTTAAAAGAGTGGAGGTGGAGTTAGCAGGAAGGTTTAGTGAGGAGCATAGTGATGATGAGCAAACCCACTGTAAACAAAGGTCAGGTGGGGATCTGTTAAAATATGTCTAAGTATTGCCTAAGTTTGACAACAGGCATGTAAAAGATTTTTATATTTCACCTGAGAAAGTGGCTAAATAAATGAAGTGTCCGGTAACCATGCAGGTATTGTTGATGCAAACAAAGTTGGTCAGTACAGCTTTGTGAGGTATTTGTATCACTGTCAGAGGAGGTATCTGGGGAGTACGAGGTGAAGAAAGCGATTTACTAGTGAGAGAAGCCTACAGACGATGTTTCAGGAATCTAAGGAAGGACCCTGGTCAAATGTACATTGAGTTTGAAAGGATCAAACAAAGTAATTTTGATAGGTGGATAAGGGGATTGAAAATAGATCAAACATATGGTGTCCTTAGAGAGATGATTATTTTGGAGGAGTTCAAAAATTCACTTCCTGAATTAATGAGAACTCATGTGGAAGAGCAGAGAATTAAAACTGTGAGATTAGCAGCTGGAATGGTTGATGATTACGAGTTAGTTCAAAAATCAAGGTTTGGTTTCCAACATCATTTTCAATCTGTGATAGATAGAAATTGGGAAAAAGAGAAATCCTCAGGCGATAAGGGATAAGCAGATGTCATTAAAGATGATAAAGACAGTTTACCAGAGGGTAAAAAGAAAACTCATGAAGGGGAAAGAGTAGAGAGGAAGTTCAGGTGTTATCACTGTAATAAAGTAGGCCCACAAAGTTCTAGTATTGGCGGTTTAGAAAAAGCACTGAAAAGACGGATATAGGGAAACAGGATAAGCCAGTGGATTTTGTTGAAGTGTTAAAGGAAAGCACAGCGGAGACTAAAAAACTGCGGCAGAATGTTCAACCTGGTTGAAGGTTGGTTGAGAAAAAAGTGCCAGATCTTCTCAAACCATTTATTTGCACGGGTAAGGCTTACTCGCATATGCCAGGAGGAGCAGGTAAAGAAATTACAACTTTAAAGAGATGCAGGAGCATGTCAATCTTTGATATTGAAAGATGACGATATATATAATTTGGAAAGATTATTTCCAGGAAAAGTGGCAATATGTGGAATTCATGGTGAGGCAATAAGTGCTCTATTACGTAAAGTGAGGTTGGAGTGTCCGATGAAAGCTGGAGTGCAAGTGGGAGAAGTGCTGGAGGAACTCTTAGCTCCAAGAATACAATCTGCCCTTGGTAATGATATAGCTGAACTACAGACAGGAGTGCTGCCTACCGTGGCTGAAAAGCCAGTGGAAAATCAGGCAACTGAGGTATTTCAGGAAATACGTCCTGGCATTTTTCCTGACTGTGTGATTACAAGGTCACAAAGCCACAGGCTGAAGCAGGAGAAGAAATCAAAGAATAAAATTAAGGAAGTTGAAGTAGAATTACCAGAGACCATGTGTGGTCAAATGGTTGAGACAAAACAAGAACAGGTGGAGAACAAAGTGGATATTTTTAGTTCAGAGAAATTAACCGAGTTATAACAGAAAGATGAAAAACTTGAAGAAATTGTGTCAAAAAGCATACACAGAAGAAGAATCCGAGTGTATTTCAGAATGTTACTATCTTAAAAATGATGTTTTGATAAGGAAACGGAGACTATCACCTGTTTAGGCAGATAAGAACAAACAAACAAAAGAGAAGTACAGCACAGGAACAGCCCTCCATCTAACCAGCCCACTCTAAATCCCATGTGATGAAGCCCTCCAAACCTCTGCCAATTGTCATGCCCTGACTAAATTAAAAAACTTATGCCCTTATTTGGTCTGTATCCCTTTATTCTGCCCCCCCCACCCCACATTCATATAACCATCCCAATGCCTTTTAAGGTGAGAGGGCAAAAGTTCAAGGGAGATTTGAGAGGAAAGCTTTTCATGCAGAGAGTAGGAGGAGCTGGAATGTACTGCCAATGTGCCAGCTTCCACCATCTCCTCTGGCAGTGCATTCCAGGCTCCTCCCACTCTCCACATGAAAAGTTTTCCTCTCAAATCTCCCTTAAATTTTTGCTCTCTCACCTTGAGCCTGTGGCTGCTTGTAATTGAAACTTCAACTGGGAAAAAGCCTCTGACTATCCACCCTAGCTATGCCTCTCTTAATTTTGTACATGTCTATCAGGTTTCCTCTCAGCCGTCATCTTTCTGTGAAAGCAATCCAAGTCTTTTTAACCTTTCCTCATAGCCAATACCTTTCAGACCGGGCAACATCCTGGTGAACCTTCTTTTCACTCTCTCCAAAGCTTCCAGTCCTTCTGGCAGTGTGGTGACCAAAACTGCACACAATACTCCAAATGTGGCCTAATAAGGGTTTTATATAGCTGCAAAATGTTTTGCCAACTCTTGTACGTCATCCTCTGGCTGATGAAAGCAAGTATGCCCTCTGTCTTCTTAATCACTTTGGCTGCCTGTGTTGCCACTTTTAGGGAAATGTGGACCTGCTTGCCCAGATCCGTCCGTATGTTAATGTTCCTAAGGATTCTGAAATTAACAGTATAATTCACACCTAAATTTGATCTGCCAAAATACATCACCTTGCATTTGTCTGGACTAAACTCCATCAGCCATTTCTGTGCTCAAGTTGCTGAACTATCTATGTTTTGTTGTATCCTTTCACAATCGACGGCACTATCGGCAACTCCGCCAATTTTCGTGTCATTTGCAAACTTACTAATCAGGCCACCCGCATTTTCCTCCAGATCATTTACATCTTCTGCAAAACAACAGAGAACCTAAGACTGATCCCTATGTTACCAATTTGCCATGTGGGACTCTATCAAATGCCTTACTAAAGTCGATATAAACTACATTGACAGTTCTTCCCTCATCAATTATCTTTGCCACCTCTTCAAAAAATTTGATCAGGTTGGTAAGATATGACCTTCCCCATACAAAACCATCCTGCCTGTCACTAACTAGTCCATTTTCTTCCAAATGTGCCAATGTCCTGTCCCTATCATCTCCAAGAGCTTCCCCACCACAGATGTCAGACTCACCAGCCTATAATTTCCTAGATCATCCCTGCTTCCTTTCTTAAGCAAGGGAACAATATTGGATCATCTCCAGTCCTCTAGAACCTCACCTGTGGTCAAGGAGGATGTGAAGATATCTGCTAACGCCCCAGCTATTTCTTCCCTTGCCTGGGAAAATGGGCTAAAGTTCATCAAGCTGTATTACCAGTGGATTATAGAAGGTGGTGTTGCGGGTAGCACATGAATTACCAGTAGGAAGTCATTTAGGAGTAAGGAAAACTCAATCCAAAACACAAAAACATTTTCTTTTGGGATGGACAGCATAAGGATGTAGTTGAATTTTGCCAGATATGTCATAAGGGCTAGGTAATTGGAAAACCTCAGGCAGGGGATAAAACCAGCACCTCTAATACCCATTTCTGCATTTGAGGAACCTTTTAAAAGGGTCTTAATTGATTGCGCAGGACCTCTACCTCAAACAAAAGCAGGGATCAATATTTGTTGACAATAATGGATGTGTCTACTAGATTTCCAGAGGCCATTTCATTGTGCAATATCAAAGCTAAAAAGATTGTGGAAAAGTTACTCAAATTTTTCACTAGATACAGATTACCTCCAGCGTAACAATCAGATCATGGGTCAAATTTTACATTAAATTATTTGGGCAAGTTATGGATAGCTTAGGAATAAAACTATTCAAGTCCACCCAGAATTGCAGGGAGTGTCAGAATGGTGGCATCAAACTTTAAAGACCATGTTGAGGGCTTATAGTCAAGATTGGGATAGAGGAATTCAGTTTGTACTTTTTTGCAACTAGGGATGCACCAAATGAATCTACCACATTCCGTCTGTTAGAATTAATTTATGGGCATGAGGTGAGAGGATCACTGAAATTATTTAAGGAGAAATTGGTGACTCAGAGTTCAGAGGCCACGTATTTGGACTGTGTCAAATTTTAGGGAAAGATTAAATAGAGTGAGTGAGTTGGCTAGACACCGTTTATGAGTAGCATAGCATATGATGAAACAGGAAGCAGACAAGAAATCAAAAACTTGCAATTTGCCAATGGAGATAAAAAGTTAGTGTTACTTCCAGTGATACGTGAACCTTTAAAGCAAGTTCTAGTGGACCTTTTCAATTCGAAAGGAGATTGAGGGAGGTGGATTACTTGATAAGAATGCAAGATAGAAAGAATTCTCAAACAGTGTCATATGAATATGGTCAGAAGATATTTTGATAGGGAAGGGAAGCAAAAGGAAAATGTGTTACTGGTTACAACACAGAGTGAAGAACCAAGTTCAGAGGCTTCTGAATTGGACATTCCTCAAATCAAATTGGAGAATGACGACGTGGTGACATAGAATAACAACTCTTAGAAAACTAACCAAAAAAACAGATACAGTACCTGTTACTAATTAACAGTTCCAATATAGTAACATCCCATAAACACATCTCTTGGCGAAAAAGTGGATTCAGACACAGATTCTTGCATGTAGTTCTTGATTTTGGGAGGCAGGCTTGGTGATCAACCTGGCTGAGAGAGATTTCACAAAAGCCCAAGTTACATTCCTGGGCCATGTTATGAAATGTGGACAGATGCCTGCATAGAATGTGAAAGCAAAGCTTATTGGGGAGATTCCCATACCACTGATGAAGAGAGCAGTACGATGATACCTGGGATTGAGTGTTTTTTGTTGGAAGTTCGTACGGAATTTTAGCAGTGCAGTTGCCTCACTGACTGACTTATTTGAAGAAGTGCAGAAAATTTCAGTGGAAGGCAAACTGTCAGAAGGCAGTTTCTTACAAGAAAACAATGAGAAGATAGAAAGATCTATCGGATATTTTTCCAGAAAACTGAAACACTTATCAACAGAAATATTGCACGATTGAGAAGAAACTTTGAGCTTGGTGTTGGCGTTACATTTCAATATTTATATTGTCAGTAACACGTTTCAGCCAATTGTATATACTGATCGTAACTCATTCAAGTTTTTGGAGAAATTTAAGGATAAAAATTCCAGACTATTTAGGTGGAGTTTATTATTGCAGCCATTCAATTTAAAAATTATACATGTTGTAGGATAAGAAATTCTAATTGCTGAAGTGTTGTTGCAACTTTGACAAAGGCGTTCAGTTGCAGGTGTAAATGGATTGAAATAGAATGTAGTAGTAAATGTTTGCATACTTAGAGACAATGTATTGTATATGTATTGTACAGTACTAATACAATAAGACTAAGGGTTTTAGAATGAAGTTTTGTATATTGATGGTTCAATTTTTAAGGGGGGAGCTGTGATGATGCTGTCACTTTAAAAAGGTTATCTTGTCCTGGGTTTTGTTGAAGAGAGGTTGTAAAGGCAGAAGTTCTGAACCAGTTACTGGATACAGCCTAAATGAACAACTTAGGAGACCTTTAGGTTTTATTTTAAAATACTGGAACAATGGAAGCAGCTTGAATGGGCTAGTTTTCACAGTCCATACATTCTAGCTTTTTGTTTTAGCTTTAGCAGTCAGCTGCTTGGGGTCCCAGAAGTGTTTGAAGCTTCCGTGAATGATTCCTAGCTGCAACTTTTCTCTGAAATCTCTCTTGATATTGTTTCATTCTGGATTGGAGAGCTGCCTATAAGAATCTGTGTCTTAATTTACCTTTTTGCCAAGGGCTGTGTTTATTGGGTATTCCTATATTGGAACAGTTAATTAGAAATAAGTACTGTATCTATTTTTTGTTTAAATTTTCCAAGAGTTGTTACTCTAAATTCCACTTTCTTTAGTTTGTACTTTAACTTATAGTGTTGAAATAAATTGTGTTTTGCCTAATGTCAAGTAGTTTGACCAGTCACATCACATCTGAAACATGCATTTTACATCAAACTAAGAAAAAAATCTGAACCTAGGCAACATTCTTGAAATATTTTGAGGGGTCCTGGTCTGGACCATAGCAGAAATTATGTACTTTCCCATCAAGTAAATATTAGCCCTACAATACAAAATGATCAGAGGAATTAAGTTTATTGATCAGTAATATTGAAAATCAATAATTTTTACATAATTCGTTCCTTGACTCAGGAGCAAGACTGTGAAGCATGGCAGTTTAGAGTAGCTTCTCATTGCAAGCCTTAAACTATCAAAAGGTGGTTCAGTGGTTAGCACCAGGGACCGGGTTCCATTCCACCCTCGGGCGGCTGTCTGTGTAGAGTTTGCACATTCTCCCCATGCCTGTGTGGGTTTTCTCCGGGTGCTCCGGTTTCCTTCCACAGTCCAAAAATGTCCAAAGATTGACCATAGTGTTCAGGGATATGTAGATGAGGGTGTTAGCCATGGGAAATGCAGGATTACAGGGAAAGTGTACGGGCATGGGTCTGGGTAGGATGCTCTTTGGAGAGTAGGTGTGGACTTGTTGGGCTGAATGGCCTGTTTCCACACTGTGTAGGGATTGTATGATTATATCAGGGAGGTCCCATCTTTTCAGTTAAAGGACATTTTGAAGTAACATTTACCTGCAATGATAAAAAGTCATTAAGGAGCCTATTTATGTATGGCAGAACCAGACCACATCCTTGTTCATTTGGAAACTATGTGTCTAACTATATCTTCTATAGTGGCGACCAGATGTTTAAACCAAGGCTGAAGACTTTCTAAATCAAGGTGATGCAACATTCATGCTGTGATGAATTATCATAGCCAGATGATTATATTTCATTTTGTGAGACTTTACCTCAGCCTTTCCAGGTAGATAGGCTTTTGTCTGAAGAATACTAGACAACATTTAGTGAAGATTTCCCACTCCTTTATCAGCCCACTAAAATTCCATGCTAAGAAGACAACGACATCTTGTGAGAAACTTTCTCAAGCACTACAAATCCTTTCCAGCTCAGTTAGCAAAGGATGAACCTCTTTTATCTTCAAAGATTCCTAAGCAGAAGATGTACACAGGATGAATCTGATAACATGCTATAATCAGGCCTAGTCTGATCTTTTACAGAAGTCGATATGGTACCAGATTCCTCAGTTACTGATATATGAAGATTTCTCTCTATTCTTTCAGATCAGAATTCTTCACCTAGTCTTGAGGTTAAGCCAGTCTGCGTGATGGAAATGCAAATGCAAATTACGAAGCACTACGTACTGAAGTAGTGATGGAATTTTAGTGTTTTCAGCTGTGGGGATGGTCACAGCAGTGTTTAGTTTGGCAGCACACGGGATATGCCTTGTGAGTTTGCCCAAAAATACACGAAACAGGAACCTTGGCACATGCAGGAAAATGTTTCAGTGGTATTGATGCATGAGAATGATGTTCTACTTCTAGATGAGAGCTCAGACTGTTTTTTCTGTTTTTATCTGATGATCCAGAGGTGCTGTTGGGTGTGGCAATCCTAAACTTCCGTTATTCTCTTTTCATCCTGAACGTTATCAGAGTCCCTGGAGTCCGAGTAGTCCTGACTCTGAATCTTCCTGTTAAACCTGCAAGCTCTGAGGAGGTTTCTGTCGATTCTTTACAGACCTTGTGTAAGTCTTTTGAAGGAATTCATCTCTGATTGGCAGTCTTCCCAATGATTCATTCACCACTTTGTCTTATAATTGAAAATATGGTGCAGGAATCTCAAGACATCATTGTCTTCCATTCTGCAGAAGTAATTAAGTGGTGATTTTTCCTTAGCTCTTCTTTGACAGTATAGCTTCACCATTCAACCAGTCTTTCATTGTCACATTGTCTCTTTACTGAAAGAGACATAAGTAATCAGTGCCCAATCAAGAAGAAATCTTGAAGAGCATCTGCCTAGTTTCCAGATGCAGTCACTCACTAGCACCTAATTGTTTTAATGCAATAAGCTTTCGGATATTGTTAGAAATCTTGATCTTTTAGTTTCAGCTGCTGTAAGCATAGTTCCAGGGCAGCTTTCCTGCCATTGTCCTATTACACCATTTCAATGACTAGCTCAAAAGGAATTGAGTCAGCCCCAGATCATTTGAATCTTTTAATATATTCATTCATAGGATGTGGATGCTGTTGCTTGGGCCAACACCCATTGCTCATCCTAGATGCTCTTGAGAGGGTGATGGTAAGCTGTCTATTTATGAGACATGGACTTTCCAGGAGATGATGGAGTTGAAAATACATTCATATAAGTATTATTGGGAATGTCCTTAGTTAAATGTTTCAGCTAATAACATTAAGTAAGTACTTAGTCAGAAATTGGAAAGGTACCTGGGTAGTGAAGTCGTGATAGGGATTAATGTAAATGTGTATTGAGGTAAGCTGGATTTCACTGTGAGGTCAGTGGTCATGCACTAGTGATTTACGAGAACGTTGGATCCTGTACAGCTCAGAGCTTGTTGCTCTATAGTATTACCACCAAGGACAGCATAATAACAAATATTCTATAGCTTCTGAGAAGTTTGCCTTGATTTGTCTCAAGATCTAAACCCACACAACAACACAATCAAACAACAGCCTTATGTTCTGGAGTATTTATATTTGCAGGATTTCTGAGGCTGTTCAGATTAATAATAGCTGATGGGACTGTCAGGGAATTGGTTATTCGCATGGGCCTGATAGTGTATATTTAGCATATCCTTCTCTTTTTATATATTATTTTGCCAATAAATTACATTTGAGCAAGTAATTTTAACCAAAATAATGAAATTAAGCCCTGGGGTATTCTTTCGTTTCAAAATTGATGAGAATCCTTGGTGAGCTTTCCCTCATAAGTTATATGAGAGGTTGATCATTAAGTAATCAGCACACTTAATGCATGCCTGACTTGAATAAGAATACAAGGTTACATTATTGGGAAATAATGTTTGCTGTGGAAGCTGTTGGATAACCTTTGATACGTGGTGAAAATAAGCCCAAATGTGATGGCTAGACACTATTACCCAACATTAAAGCACCAAGTGTGCCTGAACAAGGGATTGCTCACAATTGCTCAACCCACCTCTTTAAACAGACAGTAAGTGTGGGGAGAAGTCTGTGAATATGTAATATGCCGCCTCTAATATGTGGGGATTTCCCTCATATTTCTGTCTGAAATCAAGTCAGATGAGTGCCTGTAGCAGCCTCCCCGACGTTATTGAAAGCCTACTTACATCAGGAATCGTGCAAATGTAGTCTGCAATTTGTACGTACATTGTAGCGGGGGGTGAGTTTCTTGATGTCATCGAGAGCAACATCAATCCCCATAACTCCGAGCATGAGCTGGTTCTGTAAAAGAAAGCGGTCTGTTTAGAATTTGGAAGTGACCAAGGTCTTGGACAAGGAGGGTATGCAACAGGATCACCTCAAGATATTACTTTTCTCATCAGCCGTGTGACTCACACCCTGCTGGAAACTCTTCTTGAAAGTAAGCTGGTCATAACCATGTATGGTGCACATTTGTTTTTGCTCAACATAGATGCTGTACTTTATGCCCATAGGGCTTACCACTTGTAATGTGTACAGAGAGCAAACGTATAGACTGGCACAAACCACAGGCTCCAAATAGGTGCAGTGCTTTTGGTGATGTACTGAGCTCCTCACTTTTCTACTCATACCGTTATATCCTTTAGCAAATTGACTTGCAGTGGCATCTGGAAGAATCCAAACACCTAATGACAGATCTACTCTTTCAGGAACATTGAAATAAATCAGCTTCTCCAGAAAATAAGCAAAAACATATCAAGGATTAGGGGCCAGCAAATCAGAACAGATGCTTTGGTAAAATCTAAACAACTAAAACTGAGCAGCTTGCCAGTACTGAGAATGAGCCACTCCACCCGTTATGATTCTGACTTATTTGGAGTGTTACTTGGACCCAAATGGGAGGCTGGCTGATACTGTCAGATTTGGCTTGTACAATTAGCGCCAACTTTCTTGAACATTGATGGAGGTCTTGTCCAAATGCCAGACCAAAGCATTTGGTAACGTGTTATGTGGTGAGACGGAAATGACCAAAAAATGGCAATAATTCTGTCATATCCTCCAATCCACTGAGTTCATATTGGGTCATTAAACTGAAAGATTGGCACAAGGTGGCATACATATTCAAACCACATACCTGCTGGCCATTCACCACAGTGACATTGAAAACTGGCATTGTTCCTGTAATCACCAACTCAAGGCTCTAGGAAAAGCAAATCAGATTCATCATGTTACATTTCATTTTTTTTGAGCAAGCACTACAATATTCCTTGCACTCACTAATGGTCCACATTAAATGCTGATCCTTAGAGAGTTATGTCTTGAAATCACATCTTTTGTACTTCTATTACTTACTTCTTGAATGCACTCGGAGAGGGGTTTGATTCAGACCCTGCTCCAAACATGCTTGCACACCCACATGTACCAACCTCTTCCTTTCCTGTCTCTTTACCTCTGGTGTTGTTACCTTTCTAGAGGGTGGCAACTATTCAGTAACTTCAGACTGGTGAGCAGTGAGATGTATCAGCCAGTGCTTCCAAAGCTTGCTAGTCAAAAAGTGTACTGGAAAACCTGGAAATCTTAGACAAAAACCGAAAATGCTGTAAACGCACAGCAGGTTAGGCAGCATCTATGTAGAGAGAAATACAGTTAACTTTTCAGGGCTTACATCAGAATGGGGAAAAGTTACAGATTAACAGGCTTGACCAAAGGATAGGTGAGCCAAAGACAAAAGGAAGGTATGTGATAGGGTGGAAGGCAGGAAATTGATTGATAGATTGATTTATTTATAGTCAGGTGTACCGAAATACAGTGAAAAGCTTTGTTTATGAGCAGTACAGGCAGATCACAGTAAGCAAAGGATGTACAGATCAAAAAGACTTAAAGGCATACAGGTTACATTGCACAAGTGTGCACTAGGTGAGATCAATGTTAGCAAGATCAGCATTATTTGAGGTTAGAGAGTCCATTCATCAGTCTGAAAACAGCCAAAAGGAAGTTGTCTTGGCCCTGCTCGTCGTGTATTCAGGCTTCTGCATCTTCTGCCTGATAGGAGTTATAGGAGGTCATTACTGGGGTGTGATAGGTCTTTGATGATGTTGGCAGCCTTTCTGTGGTAGCGAGCCATGTAAATAGAGTTCATGGGCATGAGGTTGGCTTTGTGATGGTGCATCTGCAGAAGTTGGTGAGAGACCTTATGGACATGCCAAATTTCCTGAGCTGCCTGAGGAAGAAGCAGCATTTTTGTGTCTTCTTGACTGTTGCATGCTGACATCTCTGTCCTTGACGTGCTGCACTTTTTTGGTGATGATCACAGTAAGCCTGAAGATCAGAAACACATCTTCCAATTAAGCACTTTACAGACTTCTGGAGTCACCATGGACATAGAGTGATACATCACAGAAATAGACCTTTCAGTCCAACTCATCCCCACTGATCAGATATCCCAATCTGGGATTGATCAGAGATTGAATAATGGAAAGGAGAACCAAATTAAGAGAAAGAAAGAGAGCAAACTGGAAGTATGCTAGGCAAAGGAGTGAAAATGAAATTTCTAAAGACGACAGTCAGATCAGGATATCAGCATGGACAAGTTGGACTGAAGTGCGTGTTGCCGTGATGTATCACTCCAGAACCATGGTGACTCCAGAATGCTGTAAAGTGCTTAATTGAAAGATGTGTTTCTGATCCTCAGGCTTACAGTGATCTTCACTGAAACAGGGCCACAGGTCTAGGACAGAGATGTCAGCATGATAGCAACATGGAGAACTAAAATGTATGGCCACTAGAAGCTTAGGATTTTGCTCGGGGATTACACAATGATGTTCTGCAAAGAAGTCACTCAGTCTGCATTTGATCTCCCCAATAATAGATGAGACCATGTTGTGAGCAGTGATTACATAGTGTAGATTGAAAACAATAGATGCAAATTGCTGATTCACCAGAAAGGACAGTTTGTTGGCTTGGAAGGTTAGGAGAGATAAGGTAAAGGGGCAGTTGCGACATCTCCTGAACTTGCTTGAAAACTTTGTTGGCAAGGGGATGAATGTTGGGGTAATTGAGGTGTGGATGAGGCCATCATTGAGGGAATCGTCCCTTTGGAATTCAAAAAGGAGAACGGGGGAGAAAACATGTTTAATGGTGACAATAGTGGACAATGATGTGTGTATTTATGTGTGTTTATGTGTCCACACATGCTAGAATGATGGCAGACGATGTTGAGAACTGGCAACCAGGATTCAGGGTTATCCTCCATTGAGGATATTCCTCAAAATGAGGATGACACATGCTCATTGCAAGAACCTGTCTGTCAGTATTTCAATACATGGAAGCTGTTGAGCTGTAGCAGTCACATGGTTTTGGCTGACTAGTAAATTCTCTCCTCTTTTCTCCTGCCAAAGGTGTATCGAAGGTATTACTGAATGATAAGTGAACCAGTTGGCTGCTTTATGATGCACCTTCCATGGCCATCAAATCCTAGCATGAGAATTGAAGTTAGAACTTCTGACCCCGCATGCTAGCACAACTCCTCCCTGTTGAGTACAAGGGACAGCAGCTGTGGGGTCAGTGGGCTTACAAGGAACATTAGTTGACAGCCTATCCCCAGAAATGGAGACAATGAAAATTAGGAAGGGAGGAATACTCTACATTATGGAGGCCAAAATCAGATTGGATGACCGCGTGGCACCGCAGTTCCATTCAGTATATGTGCATGATCCCAGGCTTCATTTCTCCATAGATACTGTCTGACTGTTGATGTTTTTATTCGTGTCTTTGACTCCTCAACAGATCACTATTCCAAAGGTGATTCAGAAAATGTTAATAGGGTATTCGACCAAGGAGGGTATTGCAGCTGAGCCCAACGTATAGATCTAACCTTCAGCAAGAGAGCTGGAATCAGCCAATTTTCCTTTTGTCAGCTCAGGATGAATTGATGGCCCACAAAATACAGCTGTAAGCCTTAACATCACCAAAGAGTTTGAAATGCTCCTTTATTTATTTGGGTATCTCAAAATTGGCTGTACTCTGTCCGAAATACTGAAATATCACATTGTCCCCAGCACACAAAATTATCGAAAAATACTTACACCACGGAACGAGGCCTTTCGATCCAACTTGTCCACGCTGACCAAATTTGCCAAACTAAATAGTCCCATTTGCCTAAGTTTGGCCCATATCCCTCTAAATCTTCCCTATCCATGTACCGATCTAAATATCTTTTGAATGTTGTACCTGCACTTGCATCTACCATTTTCTCTGGCAGTTCATTCCACATATGGAAAAACTTGTCTGTCAGGTCCCTATTAAATCTTTCTCCTCCCACCTTAAAAATATGCTCCTTAGTTTTGAACTCCCCCATCCTAGGGAAAAGACCCTTGCTATTTGTCTTACCTATGCTCCTCATGATTTTATAAACCTCCAAAAGCTCACCCCTTAAACTCCTATACTCCAATGAAAAAAGTCCTAGCCTATCCAGCCTATCCTTATAACTCAAACCCTCCAGTCCCAGTGACATCTTGGTAAATCTTTTCCATTTTAATTCAGTGTCACTTGTGTTAAATGTCCTTTCATAGTATGTGGACATCACTTGGGTTCCCTTGAGAACAGATATAAGGAAACCACATTGCTATGGATCTAGAAGTCACACGAAGGTCAAAACAGGTAAGAAGAACAGATTTCCTTCCCTGACTGACATTAGTGGACCAGATAGGTTTTTACACCAATTGCCAATAGCTGTCACGGTCACCATGACAGAGGTGTAGGTTTATATTCTAGGTGAACTGCTACGGTGGGATATGAGCCTGTGTGCCAGACCATTAGCCGGACCTCTGGATTACCAGTCAAACATTGACATCACCGCTGTACCAATGTCACATTCTGTTTTCTGTTCCATTGGTTGGAACTGGCAATAATCTGATGAAAGCAAATCAATTTTCTTGTAGAAATTACATATCTTTATAAGCAGTTTAAATAAGGAAGCGTTTTGAAGTCCATTTGCACTCTAGCTGCTCAGCCCCATGTGTCACCACATTCCCCAAGTAAATACAGAAATCTATGAGACTTATGACCAGTTACCAGTTTGCTCACAAGTGTGGCTGTGCCAGTTTCTGTGGCACATAAAGTCTACCTTCTGTAAATTTTCAACATTTGGTACTGTGCTAGTCTCACTGCATATCTCTGCTGCCATATTAGGTAAAGTAGTCAGCACAGGGTACTATGTATTCACAGTTATCTCATGATTACCTTTATGCCTGTAAATATTTTGTTCTTTAAAGTCTTTAAAGTAAAGAAAGTCTTACTTCCCACTGACTGGGAGCACCTGACACTGCATTTCACTTCGGGACACTTGTGTCATTTTGGCTCAGTTGGCTGATTCCTATCTCTGATTCTGAACACTGTGATTACGAAACCTAAGTCCTAAGCTTGGGCACATACTGACAGTAGGGCACTGAGGAAGTCATACCCTTCAATGGAAGAGAAAGTGGACTGGGGTGTTAAATGATGATCAATTCACTAGTTTGCATTTTCCTCTAACATTTCAGCGTGACTTTAATGATGTGACATTCCAAAGGAAAAGAAGATTCCGTGTAGACACTTTGTTCTGCATCTCATTCCAAAGTAATCTTACCAAAGCATCCTGATAAACATTGGTCCATTGAACTTTTTTGGCTTTCTTTCCTGCCATCACCATAGGACGACCAAGAACATCTAAATACTCCTGTAAGATGGAAATACATGGTCATTTTAACGTAGCCCATCTATATTCATCTCTCATACAGTCTAAAGCATTTCTCATCATTTCATAGCATCTTCAAATAGAATAAATCAAGCAAATACTTAGATTCCATTCAACATTGACTGAATAGAATACTGTTCAAAGAAAATTAAACAATAATGTCCTTTGTATGTTCAAGGTGGCCTCAGAGACCAAAGATAAGTCGTGACTGTCGCTTTGAACTCTTCCCCACTGTACCAGTGTTTCAGATCCCATCTCCTTAAGAGTTCCTTGGATATTGTCATCTAGGACACGTCTGTTGGTGAGAGGGCTAGAGTGATTAATGATTCATAATGTGTGCATTATTTTCAGTCTGAAAAGCCATAAAAGCTATGGAACTTCCTGAAGAAATGAATATTTCAGTGCAGACTTATACAATAGTTTGTCCAGTGTGCATGAAATGATGGTTTACATTATGAAAACATATTGGCCTCTTGGAAGCCAAATGAAAACCTCAAACACAACCAGCTTTATTGCCGGCCTGTAATTTTTTCACTACCAAAATTGGAATCAATTCATACACAACAGGTCCAATTTTACCCTTCCCTGGTGGAGGCAAGAGAGGTTACAAGAGCATAAATAATTAGCCGGGTTGGCTCTGAAGAGACACTCACCCCATCTCATGGTTATTTAAGGGTCTCAACTTATCATCAACTGATTTGCCTACCCCCTTCACCAGGCGGGAAAAGTGGCTCGATTCCTGATTGAGAAACCAGGGCGAACTTCCTGCCAGTTCATGGGTGGAAAACTCCACCGACCCCAATCAAAGCTATCACCCTGCCCTTACCTCAGGCCCCTGATCCTACTCTCCCTGCAAACCCCAAACCACAAGAAGCAGAAGGTAATGCCTTACCTTTATAAGACGAGGCTCCTGTCATTGATCTCTATGGCCCAGAGGTGCCAGCCTCTGGTTGGCAAGCAATATCTTCTGTGGGGCAGGGCTGCACTATTGAAGGCTACAACTGGCAGAGAAGCTCGCTGGTCAGCTCTGAACAAGCTGATTGGAGTTCATGTCACCCAGCTTTGTCAGTGTAGTGAGTTTGTTGCCATTGATCACAGCTGCTCCACAAATTAGACCATAAATTACAGCATCACAGCCTGTTTTCTAAAATCTGCTTCCAAGGCTACTAAAAGTTATGTGCAGTAAAAAGGGGGCAAGTGTAATTGATATTTTCAGGGGAACTGTCTCTCAGAAATCCTCAATGTCTCTAGCTGACAGCTTCTCAGGCATGCTCACGAGCTGTAGTACAGTGATGTGTAGTATGGTGATACTGACAGCAGCTGTCACGTGCTATTGAGATTCTGAGACCAATGGAGCAAAAGTATTGCAAAACTGTAGTGCAAGGATCAGTATTCTGCAGTATACAATGTAAATAAAACAGTTTATAGGAATTCAAGAGAATCAGGAAAAATGTCACTCTTAGATAAGGCAGAGACAAACCTGCAGCAGAATTGGTGCAGGAGTAGTTTAGTCTAAGAAAATAGGCAGGACCAAATCCCAAAGTCCAGACCTCATGGCATTCAGATTTTATGTGGACAGAACAACAATGAGGTATATCCATGGTGACAGTTGAACCCACGAAAGCATCTCAACCCATACGGTACATGTAATCATTCACATCCCCTCAAATATGACTTCATACATATATGCATATGCATGTATATGCCCAATGTATATGCACAAACACAGAGACACCTAGAAACATGTAACCCACACATGTATTCACCTCCACCCAGATGCATAATCTCATGTAGAATATTTTGCTCTTGAAAGGGCTGCATAAATTAGGCTTGCATTTCCCTGAACTTAATAAACTGAGAGTCAATCTAATTGATGTGTTCAGATTCAATAGACTAAACACAGAAATGATTTGCTCTGATGAATCTAAAACAAAGGTACATTCTTAAAATTAAAACTAATCTATTTGTTTGTGAAATCAGGAAAGTTGGTAGAAATGTGGAACACTCTCCCACATGACTGCCAATCAATACTAAGACTGATTAATTAAATTAATTTGTTTTGATAGGTAGAGGATATTATGATGCAAAATCACGAAAGGAAAATGGATTCGAGGCACAGAGATAATGGGAACTGCAGATGCTGGAGAATCTAAGATAATAAAGTGTGAAGCTGGATGAACACAGCAGGCCAAACAGCATCTCAGGAGCACAAAAGCTGACATTTCGGGCCTAGTCCCTTCATCAGCGATGAATGGATTAGGCCCGAAACGTCAGCTTTTGTGCTCCTGAGATGCTGTTTGGCCTGCTGTGTTCATCCAGCTTCACACTTTATTATCTTGGATTCGAGGCACAGTTTAGCCATAACTAAATTAAATAACAGAACAGGCTCAAGCAGCTGATACACCTGTACCTACATTTCAATGAAGTACTATTAAAAGAATTAGTGAACACTGGTAGATGTTGCCACACTGGGAGTTGGTAAACGCAGTTCTCATTCTTAGGGGTAACAGTAATAGATGCAGTCAAATACATGTATAAAGGCCGAATCTTAATTGGAGGGAAACAATGCAACCAATCAGAAGACTGAATCAATGAGAATTTTTGTGGAAATAAGATAACAAATGAAGCAATGTAACCTCTGAAGGTTGCCTAATCATCCTTAAATTTGAAAAGCCTATGCCATATGACTCATCGTGTCAGATAAGGAAATGTAAATAATAAAATCTCATATAACGTGTAGAGCCAGAGATTCTGCAGGAGATGACATGCAAAGGGTTAATGTGAATGTGTAAATATGATAGTTGACATCATCATTGGGAAGTGATATAAAATCACGGTTTTTAGATGGCTATCTTTAGCAGCATTGTGTAGAAGCCAAAGACACATCCTGGTTCAATCAAGACGTGAATTTTTATCAGCCCCATTCCTAGTTCTTCCGAAGTTAAACTGCAGAGACTGGAGTACAAAACACTGAATAAATGGATACACACATTAGGCAGGAGAAAGCCTAATGGGTAAATAATAAGTGACAGAATCATTGAAAAGAAAGAAATAACAGGCCCTGGCCGAAAAACATTGGTCCCCATGATATTTCTGCAGTTAGCCTTATGATGATCTCTCCCCACTCTAAGTCTCCCAAACAGCAGGGGTCACTCACCTGAGTATTGATCCGAATTGCTCCAATGGATGGAATTTCAAAATAATATCCTGGGAAGAGAAAAAAATATTAGTAACTAAATCCATATGAATAATTAAACACATAAAAAGTCTCAGAGACATAAGCATCCTAATAAAACAGTTACCATTTTAAAAAACCTGAAACTCAGCAAATCTGATTGCATCTCACTAAATTAATAAGCACTTTAAAGTCTGAATTTGTACTCGCTTACTAGAGGTGACCTAAGACATGATTGGGTTCTCCCACATAGTGTGAGAATCTATAAATGGTTGTAAAAAAATTGTGATTTTAAATGTAAAAGGAATCTTGGAGCTTCCTTCTTGCAGCAACTATTGTCAAAAATCAAAAGTATTTGAGTGGAGTAAACAAAGATATCTCAAACTGTTCTAATGCACTGTGCCTGTGATTGTTCTAATGTGCATGTCTGTTCTTAAGCAACATGCCTGTATTAATGCAGTGTGTTTTTACCGTTGTAATGCAGCATTCCTGTGACTGTTTCAAATGCATCATTCCTCTGTCTGTTCTAGTGCAGCATGCCTGTGACTATTTGAATGTGTATGCCTGTTCTTATGCACCATGCCTGTGTTAATGCAGTGTGTTTTTACTGTTGTAATGCAGCATTCCTGAGACTGTTCTGATGCAGCGTTTCAATGTACTGTGCCTATGTCCATTGTAATGCACCGTGCCTGGTTCCATTCTAATGCATCATGCCTGTGATGTTCTGGTGCAGCATGACTGCGACTGCACAAATGCACTATGCCTGTGACTGTTCTAATACTGTGTTCTTACGATTGTGGTAAATGCACTGTGCCTGTCACTGTTCCAATGTAGCAAGCCTGTGACTGTTTGGATGCAATGCCTGTTCTAAGGCACCATGCCGGTGACTGTTTTAATGTACCATGCTTTGTCTCCACACAGACTGTGATTGTCACTCTTACGAAAACTGTCATGGGAAGATGGAATTTCGACAGGTTGATTGGTAAGGATGAGGTCAAGCATGTTTTCCCTCTTGTTGGTTCTCTCGCCACCTGCCACAGCCTAGAACTTATGTCCTTTGAGATTCAGCCAGCTCAAACAGTAGTGCTGCTGTTGAGCTACTCTTGATATTGGCCAATGAAGTCCCACACCCAGATTACATTCTGCAACCTTTCTACCCTCAATTACTTCTGTGCTTCTTCCAATTGACGATCAGTATCAAGGAGTACAGACTCATCAGCTGAGGGGAATGGGGGCATAGGTGCTTATCAGCAGGAAGTTGCACCTGATGCCATGGGATTTCATGTGGCCAGAAGGAGTTTGAAATGCAATTCTGAGTCAATATCAGAATACATTGCTCCCACTTTTATGTGGTCTGTCATGGTTGTAGGACACAATATACCCAGGGACAGAGATCGTGGTGGCAGGGGCATTTCTCTGCAAGATATGGTTTGATAAGTATGCCTACGTCAGTTTCTTGCTTGGACTGGTCTGTGGGATAGCTCTCCAATTATGTCAGCTGACCCAGATATTAGTGAGGAAGATCATAGAATTATAGAATCCCTACAGTGTGAAAACCGTCCTTCAGCCCAACAAGTCCACACCAACCCACAGGAACCTGTGTCCTGAGGGGTTACAGCTCTGAGAGGCAGCAGTGCTAAACACTGAGCCACCGTGATATCAGCTGTGCAGGGTGCGCCATTGTTGCGGCCAGTGCCTCTTTCGATGATTCATTTTTCTTCGTTACAGGATTTGTACATGGCTGGATGGGCAATATTTACTGCCATCTCTTAATCATCGCTTGAATTAAGTGGCTTTCTGGGGATACTTCAGATGTTACTCAAGAATCTACCACATTGCTGTGGGTCTGGATTCACATCTAGTGATATCCCATGTACGTTTAACTTTGCCAACACCCTACACCTGTTATCTATGCAGTGATATTCCTCATAGCTTTAACTGTGTTACATCCTTGCAAGTAACTCTGCAATGATGTTCCTCATAGCTTTAAGTGTTCTAAAATATCACACCTGTAACTGCAGTGTTAGTTCTTATACTTTTAACTGTTCTAATATGCTGCGCCTGTGGCTGTATTAATATTCCTCATAGCTTTAAGAGTACTAATATTCTCTAACCACTGTGCCAATGTCCAGTACCTCTTTTCTGAAGTTACACACCTCGTAGCTTTAATTGTGCTAGCATCATGTGCTTGTAATTGTGCAATGATATTTCTTATACCTTCAACTGGGCCAACATCCTGTATCTCTGGCTGAGGGATTACAGCTCTTATACTTTTAACTGTGCTGACATCATGAGCCTGTAACTGCAATAATGTTCTTCACAGCATTCACTGTGCTAATATCTTGCACCTGTAACTGTAGTGATATTCCTCGTACTTTTAAGACCAAAAGACATTGGAACAGAAAATAAGCCAGCCATTCAGCCCATCAAGTCTGCTTCGTGCTCAATCACGGCTGATAAATTTCTCAACTCCATTCTCCCACTTCCTCCCTGTAACCCTTGATCCCCTTGATAGATAAAAAACTGTCCATGTATCTCTATCTTAAATATATTCAAGCTGGCCTTCAGTCTTCTGAGATAGTGGATTCCAAAGATTCACCATTCTATGGCTGAAGATGTTTCTCCTTATCTCTGTTCTAAAAGGTCTTCCTTTTACTCTAAGGCTGTTCCCTCAGGTCCTAGTCTCTCCTACCAATGGAAGCATCTTCCCAACATTCTCTCTGTCTAGGCCATTCAGTATTCTGCAAGTTTCAACTAGATTCCCCCTCATCCTTCTAAACTCCATCGAGTATTGACCCAGAGTCCCCAGACGTTCCTCATACGTTAAGCTTTTCATTCATGGGACAATTCTCATTGACCTCCTCTGAACTCACTCTAGGGCCAGTATATCCTTCCTGAGATATGGGGTCCAAAGCAGCACATAATCGTCCAAATGTGGCCTGACCACAGCCTTATAGAGCCTCAGTAGAGCCTTTTATATTCAAGTCCTCTCCAAATAAATGCCAAAGTTGCATTCGCTTTCCTAACTACTGATTCAGCCTGCAGTTTAGAACATAGAACATAGAACAGTACAGCACAGAACAGGCCCTTCAGCCCACAATGTTGTGCCAACCATTGATCCTCATGTATGCACCCTCAAATTTCTGTGACCAAATACATGTCCAGCAGTCTCTTAAATGACCCCAATGACCTTGCTTCCACAACTGCTGCTGGCAACGCATTTCATGCTCTCACAACTCTCTGCGTAAAGAACCTGCCTCTGACATCCCCTCTATACTTTCCACCAACCAGCTTAAAACTATGACCCCTCGTGCTAGCCATTTCTGCCCTGGGAAATAGTCTCTGGCTATCAACTCTATCTATGCCTCTCATTATCTTGTATACCTCAATTAGGTCCCCTCTCCTCCTCCTTTTCTCCAATGAAAAGAGACCAAGCTCAGTCAACCTCTCTTCATAAGATAAGCCCTCCAGTCCAGGCAGCATCCTGGTAAACCTCCTCTGAACCCTCTCCAAAGCATCCACATCTTTCCTATAATAGGGCGCCCAGAACTGGACGCAGTATTCCAAGTGCGGTCTAACCAAAGTTTTATAGAGCTGCAACAAGATCTCACGACTCTTAAACTCAATCCCCCTGTTAATGAAAGCCAAAACACCATATACTTTCTTAACAACCCTGTCCACTTGGGTGGCCATTTTAAGGGATCTATGTATCTGCACACCAAGATCCCTCTGTTCCTCCACGCTGCCAAGAATCCTATCCTTAATCCTGTACTCAGCTTTCAAATTCGACCTTTCAAAATGCATCACCTCGCATTTATCCAGGTTGAACTCCATCTGCCACCTCTCAGCCCATCTCTGCATCCTGTCAATGTCCCGCTGCAGCCTACAACAGCCCTCTACACTGTCAACGACACCTCCGACCTTTGTGTCGTCTGCAAACTTGCTGACCCATCCTTCAATCCCCTCATCCAAGTCATTAATAAAAATTACAAACAGTAGAGGCCCAAGGACAGAGCCCTGTGGAACCCCACTCACCACTGACTTCCAGGCAGAATATTTTCCTTCTACTACCACTCGCTGTCTTCTGTTGGCCAGCCAATTCTGTATCCAAGCAGCTAAGTTCCCCTGTATCCCATTCCTCCTGACCTTCTGAATGAGCCTACCATGGGGAACCTTATCAAATGCCTTACTGAAATCCATATACACCACATCCACAGCTTGACCCTCATCAACTTTTCTAGTCACATCCTCAAAAAACTCGATAAGGTTTGTAAGGCATGACCTACCCCTCACAAAGCCGTGTTGACTGTATTTGATCAAGCCATGCTCTTCCAGATGGTCATAAATCTTATCCCTCAGAATCCTTTCTAACACCTTGCAGACGACAGACGTGAGACTTACTGGTCTATAATTGCCGGGGATTTCCCTATTTCCTTTCTTGAAGAGAGGAATTACATTTGCCTCTCTCCAGTCCTCAGGTACGACTCCAGTGGAGAGCGAGGATGCAAAGATCTTCGCAAGTGGCGAAGCAATTGCATTTCTCGCTTCCCAAAGCAGCCGAGGACAAATCTGATCTGGGCCTGGCGACTTGTCAATCTTAATGTTTGACAAAATTTTCAGCACATTTTCAGTTTACCTTGACAGAATCCTGGATTAGAGCTCCCAAGTCGCTTTGCACTTTAGATTTCTGAATTTTCTTCCCATTTAGAAAATAGCTCATGCCTCTATTCTTCGTACCAAAGTGCATGACCTCACAATTTCCCACATTGTACTCCATCTGCCACTTTTTTGTCCACTCTCCTAACCTGTCCAAATTGTTCTGCAGCTTCCCCGCCTCCTCAATATTACCTGTCCCTCTACCTAACTTTGTATCTTCTACAAACGTAGCCAGAATGCCATAATGTATAAAGTGAAAAGTTGTGGTCCCAACACTGACCCTTGTGGAACACCTCATGTCACCAGCTGCCATCCTGTGAAAGACTCTTTTATCCCCACTCTCAGCTTTCTGCCAGACAGCCAATCTTTTATCCATGCTAGCACCTTGCCTCTAACACCATGGGCCTTATCTTACTCAGCAGTGTCTTGTGTGGCACCATTTTAAAGGCCTTCTTGAAGTCTCACATCCACTGGCTCTCTTTGGTCTACCTTGTTACTTCCTCAGAGAATGCTAGCAGATTTGTCAGGCATGACCTCTCCTTGATGAAATCAGGCTGACTTTGCCCTATTTTACCAAGCACTTACAAATAATCAGAAATCTCATCATTTAAAGTGGACTCTAATATCTTACCCATGACCAAAGTTAGGCTAATTGGCCTGTAGCTTTCCATCTTTTGCCTTACTCCCTTTTTAAACAGGGGTGTCACGTTAGCGATTTTCCAGTCCTTTGGGACCCTCCCTCACTCCAGTGATTCCTGAAAGATCACCACTAATGTCTCTACTATCTCTTCAACTATCTCCTTAAGAATTCTGGGATGTAGTCCTTCTGGTCCTGGGCCTTTCAGTTTTTCCAGCACCTACTCCTTGGTGATGGCCACCATACTCAAGCCTGGCCCTGTCTTTCAAATTTTTGAGATATTACTTGTGTCTTCCACCATGAAGGCTGATATGGAGTAATTATTCAGTTCCTCAGACATTTCCTTGTTCCCTACTACTATCCAGTGTCATTTTCCAGTCGCCCAATGTCCACTTTTGCCATTCTTTTGCTCTTTATATATTTAAAGCAACTCTTACAATCTTCCCTTATATTACTGGATAGCTTATCTTCACAATTAATCTTCTCCCTCCTTATTTCATTTTTTTTGTTGCCTTCTCTTGGTTTTTGTAAACCTCCCAATCCTCTGGTTTCCCACTGCCCTTCGCCACATTATATGCTCTCTCTTTTGCTTTTATATTATCCCGGACTTCCTTAGTCAGCCACAGTTGTCTCGTTCTCGCTTTAGTATGCTTCTTTTTCCTAGGGATGCATTTTTGCTGTGTCTCCCAAGTTACTCCCAGAAACTCCTGCCATTGCTGTTCCACTGTCTTTCCTGTTAGGCTCCTCTCCCAGTCAATTTTGCCCAGCTTCTCCCTCATACATTGTAGTTGCCTTTATTTTGCTGTAATTCCACTATCTCTGATTCTATCTTCTCCTTCTCAAACTTCAGAATAAATTCAATCATATTATGATCACTGCCTCTTAAGGGTACCTTAACCTTAAGCTCCTGTATCAAGTCTGCCTCATTGCACAACACTAAATCCAGTATTGCCTGTTCCCTCGAGGGGTCCACTACAAGCTGGTCCAAAAAGCCATCTCGTAGACATTCCATATATTCCTTTCCTTGCAATCCACTACCAACCTGATTTTCCCAGTCCACCTGTGTATTGAAATCCCCCATGATCACTGTAACTTTGCCTTTCTTACACACCTTTTCTATCTTGTGTATCTTGCTCCCCAGCTCCCAAACACTGCCGCTTAGAGGCCTGTACACAACTCCAACTGTGGTTGCTTTACCTTTGCAGTTTGTTAATGCACCCACACAGATTCCACACTATCTAACCCTACTTTGTTTCTTACTTTGATCTGATTTCATTTCTTACAAGTAACACAACCCCACTCCCTCTGTCCACTTGCCTATTTTTTCAATAAGATGTATATCCTTGGATATTCAGCTCCCAATCCTGATTCCCTTGCAGCCACATCTCCATCATCCCCACCACGTCATACCTGCCAATTTCGATCTGCGCAACAAGCTCATTTACTTTATTCTTTATACTGCGTGCATTCACTTATAACATCTTTAGTCCTGTATCAATCGTCCCTCTTCTCATTGTCATTTGTTTGACCAGTGTGCTTGAA
This sequence comes from Stegostoma tigrinum, assembly GCF_030684315.1. Taxonomy (NCBI): domain Eukaryota; kingdom Metazoa; phylum Chordata; class Chondrichthyes; order Orectolobiformes; family Stegostomatidae; genus Stegostoma; species Stegostoma tigrinum. Next base: position 67,168,116 of record NC_081364.1, on the reverse strand, counting down.
ATCTGATTTCTGACCCTTTCTAACACACCGTCCTATTTGTGTCTGTGATGGAGACTTTAATGATCTCTCCTGAGTTTTCCTTTCCTGTCATTTCTTTCATATTTTTCCACGGAGTTGAATACAACCCTACAGATGTTAACCTGCTGCTTTGTTTGCTAATAAGTTTTAACCTTCCCATTCCCCCCACTTTCTAGTTTAAAGTCCTGTTGACCAGCCTATTTTCCCTTTTCGATAGAACATTGGTCCCAACTCAGTTCAGGTGGAGACTGTCCCAGTGGCAGATCCGTCCTGTTCCAATACTGATGAAAAGGAACATTTCTTTCCTGCACCATTCCTTTAGCCAAATGTTTACCTCCCTTATTCTTGACCCCCTCTGCCAATTTGCATGTGGCTCAGGTAGCAATCCACAGATTATAACCCTTGAGGACCTGTTCTTTAATTTTGTTCCTAGCTCCTGATAATCCCTGAACAGATCCTCTTTCCTGGTCTTGCCTATGTTGTTTGTTCAGACATGGACCACAATAACTGGTTCCTCCTCTTCCCTCTCCAATATCCTTTCAAGCCGGTCAGAGATATCTCATATCCTGGCACCGGGCAGGTATTATGCCATGCGGGAGTCTCGATCCTGCTTACAAAGGCTACTATCTATTCCCCTGATTATAGCATTCCCCACAATTACCACTTGTCTTTCTGCTCCCCCCTCTTGAATGGCCTCCCGTACCAGGGTCCAGTGGTCAGTTGGCTTATCCTCCCTGCAGCCCTTGTCCTCATCCACACAGGGGAGCAAGTACCTCGTACCTGTTGGACAAGGTCTAGAGCTGAGTCTCCTCTGTTCCTGAATGCAGGATCCCTCTACCTGCCTTGCTTGCAGTCACACCCAACTCTCCCTGGTCACTGACCAAATTTGAATTACTTAATCTACCAGGTGTGACTGCCTCCTGAAACACAGCATCCAGGTACATGTTCCCCTCCCGAATGTGCCACAGTGCTTGAAACTCAGATTCCAGCTCATCAACTCCAAGCCGAAGTTCCTAGAGCAACCAACACTCTCTGCAGTTTGCATTGGGATTAACGAGATCCCACATCATACAGCTATAACACAGCACCTGTCCAGCCATTTCTACTTAGTTAAATACTTTATAAATTTGTATAATTTTTTGTAATGAGTTAAGTAAATTTACTGATAATTCTTTGCTGTGTTCTTCTTCACATTTGGTGCAGATTTCCTACCGGCCAATGAGGTCACAGCCATCCTGTGACAACACTCCAGTTTTTTTGCAGCTGTGGTTCTCCGAGCTCGGGTAAGTTTATACTCAGTCTGCTCTGCTGCTCCTCCCTCCGACGGATTCCCGGCGACTAGGCTGCACTAATATCCTGCCCCTGTAACTGTAGTGATGTTTGTTGTGCCTTCAACTGTGCTAACATGCTGTGCCTGTAATTCTGAAGTGATATACCTCATTGCCTTAACTGTACAAAATGCGGAGGAATGGGATTGTGGGAGATATAGCAGTTTGGATCGGAAATTGGCTTGCTGAAAGAAGACAGAGGGTGGTAGTTGATGGGAAATGTTCATCCTGGAGACCAGTTACTAGTGGTGTACGGCAAGGGTCAGTGTTGGGTCCACTGCTGTTTGTCATTTTTAAAAATGACCTGGATGAGGGCGTAGAAGGGTGGGTTAGTAAATTTGCAGACAACACGAAGGTCGGTGGAGTTGTGGATAGTGACGAAGGATGCTGTAGGTTGCAGAGAGACATAGACAAGCTGCAGAGCTGGGCTGAGAGGTGGCAAATGGAGTTTAATGCAGACAAGTGTGAGGTGATGCACTTTGGTAGGAGTAACCGGAAGGCAAAGTACAGGGCTAATGGTAAGATTCTTGGTAGTGTAGATGAGCAGAGAGATCTCGGTGTCCATGTACACAGATCCTTGAAAGTTGCCATCCAGGTTGACAGGGCTGTAAAGAAGGCATACAGTGTTTTAGCTTTTATTAATAGAGGGATCGGGTTCCGGAACCAAGAGGTTATGCTGCAGCTGTACAAAACTCTGGTGCAGCCACATTTGGAGTATTGCGTACAGTTCTGGTCACCGCATTATAAGAAGGATGTGGAAGCTTTGAAAAGGGTGCAGAGGAGATTTACTAGGATGTTGCCTGCTATGGAGGGAAGGTCTTACGAGGAAAGGCTGAGGGGCTTGATGCTGTTTTCAATAGAGAGAAGAAGGTTGAGAGGTGACTTAATTGAGACACATAAAATAATCAGAGGGTTAGATAGGGTGGATAGGGAGAACCTTTTTCCTAGGATGGTGACGGCGAGCATGAGGGAGCATATCTTTAAATTGAGGGGTGAAAGATATAGGACAGATGTCAGAGGTAGTTTCTTTACTCAGGGAGTAGCAAGGGAATGGAACGCTTTGCCTGCAACGGTAGTAGATTCGCCAACTTTAGGTACATTTAAGTCATCATTGGACAAGCATATCGACGTACATGGAATAGTGTAGGTTAGATGGGCTTCAGATCGGTATGACAGGTCGGCACAACATCGAGGGCCGAAGGGCCTGTACAGTGCTGTAATGTTCTATGTTCTATAACATCCTGTGCCTGAAACCACAGTGATATTCCTCATTGCTTTAACTGTGATAACATGTGCCTGTAATTTGGCACTGATATTTCTCCGGGCTTTAAGTGTGCTAACATCCTGTGTCTGTAACTGATATTTCTCATACTGCCAAATGGACTAACATCCTGCATATGAGGCAGTAGAATGAAGTTCCTCGCTTCTTTGACTGGGCTGACATCCTGCACCTTTGGCTCAGGAATTATATCTTTTATAACTTTAACCATGCTCACATCTGGTGCCTGTAACTGTAGTGATATTCCTCATCACTTTAACTATGTAAACATCATGTGAACGTAACAGTGCAATGACGTTTCTCACTACTTAACTGTGCTACTATCTCTGTGCCTGTTAAATGTACAGTAACATTTGCCGTACCTTTATTTGCACAAGCCATCCACTGTAGGGGGGTGACATCATAGTTATGCTGTCCAACTGAGAAAGTAAAGACACGGACCTGTGAGCAGAGACAGTGAGAGAGAGAAAAAAAACGTAACTAGACGGTACATTTAAATACAATAGTTACATCTCTCAAACCAGCTTTTCTCGCTCTTATTTCAGACCTTTTGATGGAATTGGTCAATAATGTTATCCACATGTATGCTCTGTTTGTTAAGGATCTTCAATTGATTCTTTTTATGTTTCATCACCCTTTCATGTTAGTATCACCGAAGATATTTATCGATCTGCTGGGAATGAATTTAAAGGGATTTAGTGTGCTGGACATGATTGGGAAGAAACTTGCTCTATTGGGCGGTGGAAATGAAGTGGTCAGTTCATTGGAATTCGCTAAAATGTTAGCGAAGGACAAAGAGTTAGACACATTGGGATTCTGCATAATGAGAGTGAGCAGGAAAAGGGATTTAATCAGTTCAGAATGTTTTCAGAATGACTGAAAAATAAATAGCTTGGTCATTTAAGTGAATGCCAATGAATGGAAAGTTACATGAACCATTAGGATTCTATCTGGTAACCCGTATGAGAAAGGGACCTTATATATCAGAATTGTGTACAATGGGAATGACTGGAAAAAATTTGGTTAATTGTGATTTCATACAACTGTGAATGTATGGAAAGGACTTTTGTCCATTGGCAGGACTACAATGCAGGGGTTTGGTCCTTTGAAATTAGGTGCAATGGCGTCAAAAAGGAAAGGGCTTTGTGCAAGTGTATTATCGGCAAAGGGAATGAATGGGAAGGGATTAAGTTCCTTGGTAAGGTGGGTAATAGGAGTGAATAGGAAGTGCATGAGCTATTCACACTGGAGGCATGGTGGCTCAGTGGTTAGTACTGCTGCCTCACAACAATGCCAGGGACCCAGGTTCAATCCCACCCTCGGGCAACCGTCTGTGTGGAATTTGCACATTCTTCCCAAGTCTGCATGGGCTTCCTTTGGGTTTCCTCTCACAGTCCAAAGATCTGCAGGTTAGGTGGATTGGCCATGCTAAATTGCTTGTACTGTCTAGGGATGTGCAGGCTCGGGAGATTAACCTGTACCTATTAGCTTTCTATTGCCATCCTGCATGATACAAAATTCTGAGTACTTTGCTGAATCCGGAACTGTGACTGAGCTAGTCAGCTGCTTGCACCCTCACTCACTCAATGGATCACAGTAAGATAATGACCCAACCCTATATGGAGCAACAAAGGGCTCCTTCAATTCTTGATTTTCTCCTCCCCACCTCATTAACACAAATTCAAGTAAAAAACTCAGATGAAAGACATTGCAGTAAAAAAACTAATCAGAATGTTTTCAATTAAAGAGTGCCAGATTTTGTAAGAAAACCGGATCTAATCAATTAAAACTGCAATTAACTTGAGACTAGCAAATTATACAACGACCATCAACTGAATTCATGAAAATCATGTTTGATTCTGCGATAATCTGGTTTCATTAATCAACAAGGTTGAATTTTTTTGGATTACAACCTGTCATATGCATATTTACATCAGTTTTGGTGTCCATTTTTAAAACTGTTATGAAGAATCCATTTGGACAGTGTCTGGTTAGGAATCAACAAAAGTCCCAGGTTAATACACAATATTAAGGTAAATGTACCCCTGTCTGATCTGTTTAGCCTCTATACCTTATTAACAGAGGCAACATGCTAGCCATAGCTCAACGATGGTAGTGATAGTCTTCAGGGTGAGAAAATGGTCTGTCCAAATCCATTCTAGAAACGTGTGCTGGTAAACTAAAGCCCTGTGTGTCCCTCAGGTGAGCATGAAACATTGTATGGCATCTTCCACCTGCGGGACAGAAGAGACTATTCCTGAATTAGCCAGCAGAGGGCACTCATAGCTCACTACATAGATAGTTCAGGGTTTTTTTCATGTCAACTTGTGTATTTACAGGGAAGAGGTAGCGGATTAATCAGTGCGGCATCAAGATTATTCTGAGAGCGGAAATCAAAGATTATCATATTTTATGATGCAAGCAAGCACTGCATCTCAAAATACTGCATTGCGTTTGCCATGCAGATTTTGCAGGGGAAGGGGAATGTGATTTTGGAAAGGGAACCAATAATGAGCTTTGACATATTAAAGTTTTAATCAATATATTAATAACAATCCCATAAGGTGAATTAGGTTAGAGATAATGGGAACTGCAGATGCTGGATAATCTGAGATAGCAAAGTGTAGAGCTAGATGAACACAGCAGGCCAAGCAGCATCTTAGGAGCAGATGCTGCTTGGCCTGCTGTGTTCATCCAGCTCCACACTTTGCTACCTTGGTGAATTAGTTTAGTGCAGTACCGAATGCTGTAAAGTGCAGCAGAAACAAATGAGCCATTTCCAACAATCACCGTAAGGAGTTTTTAGTGAACAAGATCCGTTTCCTCCATTCAAAATACTTTTAATATTTTCTTATCAGTGAGCTTTGTATTTATCTTTCTATGATAAACTCTGGTCAGCAAGAATATCATAGTGAAGTTTCTGTGAGTCAGACTGACTCTGGAGACCTTTAAAAGTGGTAGGTGAGGCCCAGATGAGGAAGATTCCATTTTTACCATCAGTGGGAAGGGGACAGGCCATGAATCACAGAGTGAAACCCAAACTGAGAAGGACCAAATGAAATTAGTGATTATTTCAATCAATCAGACCCCATTTTTATCATTCCAAAGGTTTCAAACTATTGCAAGGGAGCCAGAAATTTATGGAGGAGGTGTAAAGATGCTTTTAAGGTGAAGATCTGTTTAAGTGTCATGATCTTAAGCTGTTCTAATTCTCATCCCTTTTAAAATGAAAAGAAAAACAAGAACAGGTTGTAGCTTTCAGTTGGATTAAAGGAGAAGACAACCTTTGTTAAAATACATTCTTATGGGCTTATTTCATTGATTGACAGGCCATCTACCGAAATACAAAAAAAGGAGTCCACGACTTATGAATGGTCGAATTATGAATGTTGTACTTACAAACATGGTTCCATTCAAGGGTGTATTAATAGTACTGTAGTTTTGAAAATTCAGCATATAAATGTTTCATGTAATTACAATCAAATATTTTACATTATGTTTCATCTTGTGTACAAATTGACTTGCAAATGGATTCAAGAAGGAAACCTGTTCAAAATTTGGGGAAAGCCGGTATTAGCCAACAGTTCCTGCAATTTTAATTGTTGACATTTTCCAACAACCGTCAGCTGACAGCTGAATCCATTTTGTATTTTTTGGATTGGTTTCAAAAATTAGTTCACATTTTAATTTATAGTTTTAAGAGCCTGATTAGCTGTCTGTGATGTGGGTGAGTAAAAATTTGTTTTTAGAACAGGTTGATTATTTGAGGGGACTAACAATTTTGTATGGTTTTTACGATGAAGAGATTTTTCAGTATTAAGTGTGTATAAGTTAGCTCTCTCAGAATTTGGAAGCCTTTTTTATTTGCACCTGGCTCCTGTGGTCTAGCCATGGTAGAAACTGGGTGATTGGAAAAGGAAATAGCGTAGGTGTGGCATGTTGAGTCTGAGTCTGAGTGATGGGATAGGTCAAGAGGGCCCAACAACTTTTATGCAACAGGGCCAAGCATTCAACTGGCTCTATTCAGCCACCTCTGAACAGCATCTAGATGCAACAGCCCAAACTTTATCATACCACCAAATCATATCCCTTGCCCACTTCTACAGAGGTAACAATTGTACGTAAGGATCATTTGCAATGACCCTGATTCACTGAATTGTGAGATTTCTACTCTGAAGCTTCCTGCCCTGGTGGTGAAAATCCAGCCTGTGTCTCACTCTGGTTTGAACACTGTGGCATAAATTTTCAGGGAACAGTAATCACTGAATTGCTACTCCTGCTCCCTGTATCAATGCTGTTATTGAGCTCCTCATTTCTAGCTGGGCATTCCAAACCCAGCCATGGTAGGATGGCAGGAGGGTCGAGTGATAGGGTGGTAGCATGATAGAGTGGAAGATTGATAAAGGTGGACGATGGCAGGGTGCAAACATAACACAGTGGGCAACTGGACTAGAGGTGTTACAATGGTGAGGTTGCATCAATTCAGGGAGGTAAGTCAGAGGTTTGGAAATGTCAGAGCATTAGCAGGGACAGTAATGAGGGTCTGGGGAGTCAGGTGGATGTCAGGGTGTGGAGGTCAGTTGTAGGCCAGAGTTTGACTAAGTTTTCATCTTTCTACAATTCCCCAACTATCTATCCAATTAAGTATATCCCAAGTCTCTGATTCTAACTCTCAGTCAAGATATTTCAGCAGAGTTCTGGAGAATTTCTATCAAAAGTTTAAACTTCCCAGTGCACTGGATCCTGAGAGGTTCTGATGGTTATGTCTGGTCTTGAACCACCCAGAGACTGGGTGATCTTGGCCTTTTTGTCGTACTCTGGTGAACAATATCAGTCTCTCTCACCCTGGCCTGCACACAGTCTTTTCGTCTGAGGTTGCCAACTCTGGTTTCATTCTTCTGACAAATCATGTACATCTTCATGGAATCCCACCTTCCCTTGGCTAATTAAAAACTGATTGGACAATATGTGACAGAGTGTTCCACCATTTTTTCTCGTCTCCAAAACTTTAACTAGTAAACATTCAAAAAGAGAAAAGAAACACTTTTCAAATTACTATATGATCTTTCTTCAGAATTGCTTGCAAGTGCAATATTCCTGCAGAATCCAGTACTATCCTGGCAATACCACAACTGTAAGAGCCATCCACATCCCTCTTTACAGAGCTCACTGCCGCAGAAAGGTGGCCATCATCACAAAAGACCCATTGCACCCCGGTAATGATCTCCTACAAACTCTTCCATCAGGCAGAAGATATAGAAACCTGAATACATGCACAAGCGAGTTCAGGAATAGCTTCTTTCCGGCTGTTATCAGACTGATGAATGGACTCTAGCCTTGAATAATGTAACCTGCGATGTAACCTGCATGCCTCTAAATCTTTTTGATCTGTACATCTTTTGCTTGCTGTGATCTGCCTATGCCACTTGTAAACAAAGCTTTTTACTGTATTTCGATATACGTGACAATAAAATCAATTATTTAATTCATTTTGATATTTTAAAACCATGTTTTGCTGTGCCTTTTCACAAAATCATCAGTTATTTTTAGTGTCTTTCTGTTTCTTAATCCGTTTCATTCAGCTGGTTAATTTGCAAAACCTTCTCCCCGATGTCCTGTTTTATGCCCATTAGTCCGCGAGTCTCTCTCTGTTGAAAGAGATCAGCATGCACCGCCTGTTCACTTGCTCTTCTCTCTTTGTCCCCTCCAGTCTTTTAGTCTAACGAATGTCATCCATTTCCAAATTCCATCCAAAAAATGTTTGTATTTATAGATGCTGGTTACGTATTATCAGCACTTTCTGCTTTCGTTTGGCATTTTCAACATTTACCACCATTTTACTTTATATTTATGCTCAGGAAAGACGTACAACTCACTGATAATAATGGCAATCTGTTGGATTAGTGTTTTAAACTTGCTCACTGCCACCAAATGCTGTTAATATTCAGTACTTATCCATATTGATATACAAAACTACTGATTACTGATAATGAGTAAAATAACTTACTGGAAGTTCCATTAATTCAATGCCACTATCAAGTAATGATTCTGTATCAAACCTTCTATGCTAAAAACGAAGATGATTGCATATTGATATGTAATTTAGGAAATACAGCAATTTTGTACAAATATAGCAAATACCACGAACAGTCTAGATTTTCTATCCAATACCCCACTGTTGCATATCACTTGATATAACATTCATTGTAATTATTAACCTAAAACTGATCTTATTTGTACTATTATTTAACACTCACATATCTAGATCCTCACAGGACAGATTATCAATGCTCCAGATAATGAGTTCTACGTCAAGGTATCTTTATTGGGACATGTACTGAGGGAAGGTCATGCAGCACTCTAACTCAGCTGATGAGATTTGCAGTATATGTTAACCCATCTCACTGACATAAATTCAACAACTTGCCTGTCCACCTTATTCATCAACGTAATGGTGTGCACTGGAATGGCTGTCTCCCATTGACCCCAAAACATTTTCTATCCTATAGGAATGCAGTCTGCACACACACAGAAATCAGCAAATCATAGAGGCTGAAAATGTGGTATTTCATTTCTAGCATTTGCTCAAGTTTCCACCATTCCTCTAAAGGCAAACTCTTGGTGTGCATGTTTCCATGGGGGCAGTTAGAGTGTTGGATGCGGCACCATTGGTGTGTTCAGTTCCAAGGTCAAAACTTCCACGGAAGCAGGTCTACTCAGTGCCTGGAGGTTTTGGGGTGCTAGACTTTGGCTCTCTAAGTCCAGGGCACCCTTTTTCTGTGGTCACTGGTTTTCTGTGAGTCTCAGCATGGAGTTTCAAATGCTGAGAGGGTACGATGGATTCTGGTCTCCACCTCAAATACCTAACACTTTTGCCAGGGTCATCCTTAGTCACTGAAAATGGACCCTAAACATATAGAGTCACACAGCATGGGAACAGATCCTTCAGACCAATCAGTCCATGCCAACCATGCTCCCAAAGTAAACAGATCACACCTGCTTATGCTTGTCCTATATCCCTTCAAACCTTTCATATTCATGAATTATCCAAAAGTTTTTAAAACATTCTACCTGTACTCACAGTTACCAATTTCTCTGACAGTTTATGCAACACACGAACCACACTCTGTGTAAGAAGTTGCCCCTCATGCCCTTTATAAATCTTTCTTCTCTCACCTTAAAAATATGACCCCGATTTTTGAACTCCCCACTCCCCCCATATAAGAAATAGGATCAGCAATAAGTTATCTGGTCAACAGAGCCAATAACTCCATAAAATCATTGTTGATCTTTGATCTCAATTCTATTTTCTGATCTGATTCCAATAGCCCTTAACTCTGTTACAGTTCAATAATCTTTCATTCTCAGCCTTGAATGGACTCAATAATTGAACATCCACAATTCTCGAAAGTAGAGAATCCCAAAGATCCTCCAAGAGAAAAAGTTCCCTTCACTTCAGTCTTAAATGGACGTCCCCTTAATTGTGAAATTATTTCCCTTGCTCCAAGACTCTCCATCCATGGAAGACAACCTTTCAACATTGAACCTGTCAAGCCCTCTCAGATTGTTATATGTTGCAATAAGATCACCGCTCATTCGACTAAACTGCAACTAGTTCGGGCCACTCGAGTCAATCACTCTTCAGGATAACCCTCTCATCGAAGAATCAGTGCACCATCGTTCTACCTTCTCTATGGCAATTTATTCTTTCTTAGATGCACTTACCGAAACTATTCACAGTATTCCAGCTGCGAGTTCACAACAGTTCACAGAATCACAGCATAGAAGGAGGATATTCAGCTTAGAGCCTATAGTCATTCTTCAAATAAGCATCATTACTTACTGCAAATCTCCTGCACTTTCCCCATGCTTAAGCACACTATTTATAACTAAATAATTATCTGAAGTCCTCTCGAATACCTCAATTGAAGCTACCTCCATCATATTTCCAGGAAGTGCATTCCGTACCCTAACTACTTGCTATGAGAATAAGATTTTTCACACTACACCTTTGCCTCTTTTGCACATCACTTTAAATCCATGCCCTTTTGATCTTGTCCCTTTTATGAACAGGAACAGCTTCTCCCTATCTAGTCGTTCAGCAAGAGTCAGTTAGCTCAGTTTGGTGGATGGTTGGTTTGTGATGCAGATTAATGCCAATAGCATGGATTCAATTTCTGAACCAGCTGAGGTTACAATGAAGGACTCTCCTTTTCAACCTCTTCCTTCGTGTCCGAGCTTAAACCACCACTAGTCGTCTCTTTCTATGATGACTACTCTATCTGCTCTGTTCATGATTTTGAAAACCTCTATCAAATCTCCTCTCAGCTTTCTTCTCTCCAAGGAGAACTGTTCCAATTTCTTTAATCTAGCATCATAACTGAATTTTCTCATTCCTGGGACCGCTCTTGCAAATTGCTTCTGCGCTTTCTCCAATACGTTCACATCTTTCCTACGATACGGCAGTGTCAACTGTACACAATATTTCAGCTGAGATTTAACAAAGCTCTGAAACTCTCACCAAGTCTCTTTTAGTTTAAACCAAATTGTAGCAAGACTTCCTTATTCTTGTACTCCAGTCCAAAAAGACCAACGAGCCACTTGTGCCTGAATTGTCTGGTGTACCTGCATGTTAATTTTCTGTGCTCCTTGTATGAGGATTTCCAAATCTATCTGTATATCAGAATTTTTCACCAGTTAAAATAAATTCTGTTTTTCTATCCTTTTGACCAATGTAAATAACCTCACATTATTCCACATTACATCTGAACAGGTCTGGTCAATCCATTACAGGAAGGACATGACTGCTATGGAAGAAGAGAGGAACTTTTTGAGAAATTTTCTTCAGATAGCTATTCTCTGCATTCTGAGGTTCATACTCAGTGCCATGTGTCACCATATGTACACTCTTGAACTCTCTCGCCATCTGCACCACCCCACGCTGACTCAGAGCTGCCCGGCTCCATCCTCCCCAACTCCACATCATCCTCCCACTCATTCGACGTTTAACAAGAAACTTTCTCTTTTCAAGGATTTAGGAATACACGATGCAATAACTTAGAGGTACCTATGCCCTTCGGGAGCCTTCCTCTCCTCCCTTCTCTTTGATTCCATTCCCTCTCCTTCCTCACCTGTTATTGTTTTGGACCTTCCACTCTCTGATGCTGAATGATCTGTACTCAGCAAAAGTCTTAGTGTTATCTCCTAAATCTCACCTCAATGAATGTTGGGCAGAACATGATGTTGAAATTTTCTTCCAGTGTATCTGCCTCCATTCTTTGGACAAGAGCCCTCTCCCTGTCCCACAAATACCTTCATTCACCTCCAAAACTCTTTCTCCACCTAGACCCTTACTTCTGGTGTTTTATCTGCATTCTACCTGTTCATTGAGAACTGCCAATGTGACAATTGCCTCAATTTCTCTGCACCTCATACCCTTTCAAACTTACCTCCCTCTGAAGCGAATGCTGTCATATCCAATCCTGGCTTTGTAAACACGCCTGCCGACAAGAATGGTGCTGTTGTTGTCTGCTGAACTGACCTCAATGTTACAGAGTCAAAGTGCCAGCTCTCAGACACACCCTCCTATCTCCACCTGGACCACGACCTCACCACTGAACACCTGCTAAGTCCACAACAGTCACTAATCTCATTTCATCTGGTGACCTCCCCAAGCTCTTAGACCCCGACCCTGCACATCCTATTTTACTTCCTTCCCATAATCCACAAACCAGACTTATTACTTCTGCCTGCTCCTGCCCCATTGAACTCATCTCTTCCTACCTTGACCCAATTTCTTCTCCCCTAGTTTAGCTCCTTCCCACTTACACCCATGATTCTTCTGATGCCTTATGCCAGTTTCTGCACTTCAGCTGCTTCCTCTTCACCACAGACATGCAATGCTTTTACTTGTCCATCAGGATTGTCTCAGGGCTCTCTGCTTCTTCCTGGAAAAAAAAGGCTAGAACTGTGCCCATCCTCCCAACGTACTCCTCCAACAGGCCAAGCTCATCCTTACTTTGAACAACTTCTCCTTTAATTCTCTCACCTTGCTCATGTCAAAGGTGTGGCCATGGGTACTCACATGGGCCCCCATTATGCCTGTCTCTTATATGGAACGTTTCTTCTTCCAGTTCTACTCTAGCCCCTACCTACAAATCATCTTCTGGCATATCAATAACATCATCAGCGCTGCTTCTCCACCTTGTCCGGAATGGGAGAAGTTTATCTATTTTCCTTGCAATTTCAACCTTCACCTGGTCCATCTCTGACTCCTTCCTTCCTTGACATTTGTGTTTCCATTTCTGGACAATAGGCTTGCCACCAATATCCACTATAAAGTCACCTTGACTATGCATCCTCACAGCCTGCTTCCTGTAAAGCCTCTATGCCATTCTCCCAGCTTCTGTCTCCACCACAGCTGTTCTGATGATGCCAACTTTTACAAGGTGGTGTCTGAAATGCCCACCTTCTTCCTCAACCGAGGATTGCCCATCATCCCTATGGTTCTATTATCCTCTATCATAGCAAGCTGTTGGGGCCAGTTCATTAGATATATTCAACGGGGAGCTGGAGTGGCCTTTGCAGTTAAAGGGTTCAAGGGTTATGGGGATAGACAGGAATGGGCTACTGAGATTGCATGAACAGCCATGATCATATTGAATGGTGGTGCAGGCTCTAAAGGCCACAAGGCCTACTCACTACACCGATTTTCTGCGTTCCTATCACCATGGTCCACAGGGCCCTCAGCCATGTCCAACCCATCTCCCATGCTCCTACACTCACCCCTTCTCTTCTCTCCACCAAGAATCACAAAAGCTTTAACATCTGCCCATTTACTTCTTCCCTCTTCAGGATCTAAGGGCTCAAACACACCTTACAGATGAAGCAGCTTTTTACCTGCACTTCACTCCATCTAGTCACAGTCAATATACTTTGGAGCTAGAGGAGCAGAGCAGGTCAGGCAGCAGAGGAACAGAAGAGTCGATGTTTAGGGTTGGGACCCTTCATCAGGACTGATCCTGCTCCACTGATGCTGCCTGACCTGCTGTGTTCCTCTAGCTCCATGGCATATTGACTCTGAATCCAGCATCTGCAGTTCTTGCTATTTCCTACTATATTCACAGCTCACAATGTGGTCTCCTCTACACTGGGGAGATGAAATGCAGACTGGGTTATCTCTTTGGAAGGTACCTACATTCTGCCCACAAAAAATAACCCAAAAAATAAAAGTCTGCCATTTCAACACACAACCGTGTTCCTGGCCAACATCTGTCTTATGCTGCCTTCAGTGCTCCAGTTCAGCCCAAGCTGGAAGAACAGCACCTCATTTTCCACTTGGGAACACTGCAACCGTCAGGACTCAATATTGAATTCAATAATTTTCGGACCTCAGCACCTTCTCCCATGTCCTAATGACGCCCCCCCACCACGCCCAACACACATCAGACCTTGTCATCACATGTCTGTCCAACTCTTTTTCTCACTCCCGTCTCCATCTCCACCTTTGGTTTACTCCGTTCCCCCCACTTCCACCTTATCCTCAGCATATCTACCAACCTTTTTCTAGCTACAATCAGCTCTGAAGAAGGGTCACTGGACCCAAAACATTAAGTCTGCTTTCTCTCCACAGATGCTGCCAGACCTGAGTTTTTCCAGCAATTTCTGTTTTTGTTTCTGATTCCAGCATCTGCAGTTTTTTTTAGTTTAGATTATCAAGAGTGTTGTCAGTGCTTAGAAATTACAGCCATGAGGAATGATTCTTTAGGACGAAGGAGATGAGGGGTTACTTAACAATGATGTACAAATTTATAATGGGGACGAATACTGGTCAGGGAAGAACAGTTTTCCCTGGACAGGCCAGTTAACAAGGAGCATAGGTTTAAGGTGACAGGTTGAAGACTTAGAGAGGACATGAAGAAACACCATTCTGCCCAGAGGATGGTGGGTGGCTGGAATTCACTGTGTGTTTTGGTGGTGGAGGCCAAACCTCTCAGCCCATTGATAAGGAATCTGGGATCTTTACCAGAAGCTTCGTGATCTGCAAAACTGTGGTCCAGGTGTTGGAAGGTGGGATTAGAATGGGCAGCTTAATTTTTATTTGGCTGGCGCAGACACAATGCGTGGAATGGCCCCTTTCTGTGCTGTAACCTTCCTATGGTTTTATCATTCTTTACTTGACATGCCCATTACTCAGGCCTACATATTTTGCAGATCCACTCATCTTCTTCTCTCCACGTGTTCCTCATGTTCCTATTATTTGTGCAGCAAACACTTTGCACTCACTCTCAACATATTGCCCTCTCACACCCATGCCTCACAGTCACCCTCCACAAATGGTTTCCATTGAAGGCCGTTACAACCACTAGTATCTTTGCTTTCTCTCTTGTCAGCAAAAGAAAGCATACAATTTAGGAAAATACTGAGACCTCTTACAGAGAAGAAGCTGACCCTTTGTACAGTTAGTTAGTTTTTTGGTCATTGGAAATGCATGCCCACCAAATTTAACAGGGAAGTAGGCCTTGTTCCAGAAGTTTGAAGATTTTAGCAATGACATACTTTGAAAGCCTGAGCTACTGCTATTTGAGAATTTCAAGGATATTGAGCTCTTTGTAAGCCCTTTGATATGGATATTGCCTCTTTTCAACTGGTTATTTGTATTCATTTCATCAGCCTTGTGGGAGAGCATACACTGTGGGAGGCAGCTAGTATCAAACTCCTGTTGTTTCTGGAGCAATTGGTAGGGAAATGGGCTCTGCTCTTAGCCCTCAGCCATGGTGGAAGGTGCCACAGCATGAACTGCTTCTCATCTATGGTCAAGGCAGCTAATAGAAAAGTGGAGCTCAATTTGGAGTGAATTGCTAGACAGGTGAAGTGCCTTGAAAGTAGATAGCAATCACCTGTCAAGCCAAGATAACCTTCTCTGAAGGAAGTGCTTGAACAGCAGATTCTCAGTGGCCAGGAATGGAACTCTTCAGTCTAACTGAAGTCTGCCCAGCTTATCAGTTTCACTGTAGAGGTTCTTTCCACTGTGCGCTCAGCTCAGTAAACCTGGTGACTTGCCACACACTGGGAAACAGGTTTCCTGATGGGGAAAATCCAGAAATCAGGGTTAAAACAGCTCATGGTTGCCTTTTGACAACAGCGAGAACTTCTTACTGAGCTGACGTACTCTTCTTTCACCTTGTCGTAGGCAAATCCTGGATCCTGATCTAACTACCCCACATCTCCTGAACCTACCACCACACAGCTAGGCAAGTTTTATTATTTGAATATTTCTCACAGTTTACTTTTCTGCCTAGTTTTGTGTCATCAATTAACTTGAATAGATTACACTCAAACTCTTCATCAAAGTCATTGACATGGATTGTAAATAGTTGAAATCCAGGCACTGATCCCTGCATCAGGCCATCATACAGTAATCTGCTAATCTGAAAGTGATGGATCCGTTATACCTCTGTTTTTGTCCTTCAAGCAATTTTATAAGAACATGAATGTATTATCCTAACTGCAGGAGCCCTTATCTTGCGCAACAACCTTTTGTATGAAACCTTGTTAAAATGTACTGTTTAGTACG
This sequence comes from Stegostoma tigrinum, assembly GCF_030684315.1. Taxonomy (NCBI): domain Eukaryota; kingdom Metazoa; phylum Chordata; class Chondrichthyes; order Orectolobiformes; family Stegostomatidae; genus Stegostoma; species Stegostoma tigrinum. The sequence continues at coordinate 67,151,915 of NC_081364.1, read as the reverse complement.
AATAGAGTAGACAATGGTGAATCAGTAGATGCTGTGTATCTGGACTATCAAAAGGCTTTTGACAAGGTTCCACAGAAGAAATTATAAAGTAAAAAGCCCAACCCATCAGAGGTAATGTATTGACATGGATAGAGAACTGGTTGGCAGATAGGAAGCAGAGAGTTGAAATAAATGGGTCCTTTTCAGAGTGACAGGCAGTGGCGAGTTGGGTGCCACACAGAGTTGCGTGCTGGATCCTCAGATGTTCATAACTTCCGTTAATGATTTGGACGAAGGAATTGAATGCCATAATCTCTAAATTTGCAAATGATACTAAGCTGGGTGGCAGTATGTGCTGTGAGGAGGATGCTAAGAGGCTGCAAGGTGACTCAGTCAGATGAGCTGAATGGGTAAATACTTGGAAAATGAAATATAATGTGGATATATATGAGGTCACAAAAAGAGAAAGGCAGGTTCTTATCTGAATGGTGGCAGTTTAGGAAAAGGTGAGGTACAACGAGACATGGGAGTCATAGAGAAAACAGTTGTTGAAGGTTGGTATGCAAGTGCAGCAGGCAGTGAGGAAAGTTAATGGCATGCTGGCCTTCATAGCAAGAGGATTTGAGTATCTTGCCTATGACGAGATGAAAGAAGAGTAGAAGACCTCTTCAAATCTGTTAACTAAGAAGTTGTTGCAGTTATATGAGGCCTTGGTGAGGCCACACCTTGAGTATTATGTGCAGTTTTGGTCTGTTAGTCTGAGGAAGGTCATTCTTGTTATGGAGGGACCCCAGCAAAGGTTCACCAGACTGGTTCCTCAGGATGGCAGTACTGATATACCAGGAAGGACTGGTTCGACTGGACCTGTATTTGCTGGAATTTAGAAGAATGAGGGGGGAATCTCATAGAAATATATAAAAACCTGTTGGGACTGGACAGGTTAGATGTGGGGAGAATGTTCCCAATGTTGGGGAAGTCAGAACTAAGGGTCACAGTCTAAGAATAAGGGGTACGCTATTCAGGACTGAGGTAAGGAGGAATTTCTTCACTTAGAGTTGTGAACCTGTGGAATTCTCTCCCACAGTAAGCTATTGGGGCTAGTTCATCAGACATATTCAAGACGGAGTTGGATGTGGCCCTGGCAACTAAAAGGATCAAAGGGTATAGGAAGAGGCGGGAATGGGCTACTGAGATTGTATGATCATATTGAATGGTAGTGCAGGCTCAAAGGGCTGAATGTCCTCCTCCTGTAGGTATTTTCTATGTTTCTCTGAGTATAACAATCAAAGATTTGTCATTCAAAATATCTCTTTCATAAACTGGTTGATTGGGTGTAATCAAGTAATCAACCTTCCAAGTACTCTGTTACCACTTGCTTAATTGGATTTCAACATTTTCCTTATAACTGACATTACAGAACCATGTAAGGCTTCCTGCTCTGTAATCTAGAGAACAAAATGAAAGAGAAAGGGAGCAAAATAATTGTGAATGAGGGGGCAACACTACAGGCGACAATGTGAGAGACAGTTTAACTGAGACAGACAAACAGAATGGAATAGAGGACAGTGAGTGACAACACAAGAAAAAGACTAACAGTCATTAGGGGTTAGAAACAGTGTTAAGAGGGTTAACAAACCTTAATAAAAAGATTGCATATACCAGAGATGCAGTCAGAGAGGAAGAAAGAGGTGAAGGAGAAAGTGAAAAGAAAATGAGGACTGACTGATCATTTCTGGGTCAGAAGCAGACAGTCATGAACATTCCTGTGTCTGCAAACCTGAATCCAGAGAAAGCTAACCAGTTGGTCAGAATTTAGTTCCAGAGAGTCAGATGAAATGAAATTGGGCCTGCTGACCCTGGGGACTCTGTGCATCTTGTGACAGGCCCACCTGAGTTTTCCAGGAGTCCAACGTAAATGTTAAAAGAAGTAGTAGTCATTTAGCCCTCACTCCTGTCACCAACTGCCCACCACACCCTCACTATCTCCCAAACACACTCTCCAGCCCACTGTGGGCTCACTCCTGCAACCTCAAGCTTCCAACTCACCTCCCATGTCCCCTCATAACTTCCATACCAAATTAGTGTCACATTGTGCCAACCGATAAATCCCTCTAAGTCACTACCCTTTCCCCTCTCACTTTCCATGTCAATTCATAGAGTCCAATGTAAGTAGAATTGACTTCAGAAGCCACGCTGAGATGAAATGGAGAATTAAGTGACTCTACCATTTTTTTAAAAATTACATTCCAAATGGTAAAAGCCGATTCAGTATGTTTAAATTTCTTCAAGTACTGAATATCTCAAAAATATATATTTAATTCAAGTACTTGTGGGGAGGCAATGGCCTAGTGGTATTATCGCTGGACTATTAATCCAGAGACCCAGATAGTCTTCTGGGGACCAGGGTTCGAATCCTACCACAGCAGATGGTGGAGTTTGAATTCAATAAAATATCTGGAATTAAGAATCTGATGATGACCGTGATTCCATTGTTGATTGTTAGAAAAACCCATCTAGTTCGCTGATGTCCTTTAGAGAAAGAAGCTGCCATCCTTACTTGGTCTGGCCTACATGTGACACCAACCCACACCAAATTGGTTGACATTGGGCAATAAATGCTGCCTGGCCAGTGACGGCCTCATCCTGTGAATGAATTTTAAAAAAATTGAGACCACACATTAGTAATCATTGTCCCACATCAAAGTCTTGGAGTTTTTAATTCAATTCTGAATTAATAAGCATAACTATGAGAATGAAAATTTGTGGACTCAATCATGCAACACTATCTCTATAACAATAGCAGTTAGGCTTACAGCAACAGCTTCACACAGTGAAATTGCAAGCACTGATGTTTTTTGACTGAATAGTATTGTTTCTGAAAAAAAATTTCAAGAGCTTGTGGATTTAAATACCTTGAGAGCTCGACAGTTTTATTGAGCCCATGTTTGCACACATTCATGTTTCTTTTAATAATTCCAAAGAGGAAACTAATCTCTCCTAAAGGGCATTTTTTTCTCCCTAAGGGGTATCTGAATCTCTCTAAAAGGATATCCTGCCTTTCCAAATAGCTTTAAAAACTTTAAGAATTCGTTCACTCATTTCATGGTGACTTCAACTTTCCGAATATTGATTGGAAACCTTTTAGTTGTATTAGGTGAGATGGAACGGATTTTGTCCAGAATGTTCAGGAAGGATTCCTGACACAGTGCATAGATAGATCAACACGAGGAGAGGCCACTTTGGATTTGTTGCTTGGCAATGAACCAGGCCAAGTGTTAGACCTGTTGCTAGGAAAGCATTTTGACAGTAGCGATCATAACTCTGTTACTTTTACAATAGTCATAGATAAGGATAGATACATACAGCAGGCTAAGGTTTATAAACAGGGGAAGGGTAATTACAATTCTGTTAGGGGAGAATTGGGTAACATAAAATGGGAACAGATGCTGTCTGGGAAGAGCACCATTGAAATGTGGAGATTGTTTAAGAAATGCATACTGCATGTGCTCGATATATTTATCTCTAGCAGGCAGGGAAGCTATAGTCGAGTGAGGGAGCCTTGGTTCACAAGAGAGGTTGAACGTCTAGTTAAGAGGAAAAAGGATGCTTATGTAAGGTTTAGGAAACAAGGAACGGAAAAGACTCTAGAGGGATATAGGTTATCCAGGAAGGAGCTGAAGAAAGGGTTTAGGACAGCTATAAGGGGCATGAGAATGCCTCGGCAGTTAGGATCAAGGAAAACTTCAAGGCTTTTTACACGCACGTGAGGAATAAGAGAATGGCCAGAGAAAGGGTAGGGCCGATCAAGAATTGTAAAGGGAATTTGTGCACGGAGTGTAAAGAGATAGGAGAGGTCCTTAATGAAGACTTTTCTTTGGAATTCACAACTGAGAGGGACCTAGTTGTACAGGAGAACAGTGTAAACTGGCTGGTAGGCTAGAGGAGGTCGATGTTAGTAAGGAAGATGTACTAGGAATTTTGAGGAACTTGAAGATGGGAAGTCCCCCCGGCCTGATGGGATTTATCCAAGGATTCTATGGGAAGCGTGGGAAGAGATCGTAGGGCCTCTGGCAACAATCTTTTCATCACCTGTCCACAGGTGTAGTGCCAGAAGATTGGAGAGAGGCAAATGTCATTCCCTTGTTCAAACAAAAGGGATAGAGATAACCTCGGAAAGTACAGGCCAGTTAGTCTTATGTCAGTGGGTGACAAATTATTGAAAGGGCTCTGAGAGATAGGATTTATGATCACTTGGAAAGGCACAGTTTGATTTGGTGACAGTCAGCATAGATTTGTGAGGGGTAGATCATGCCTCACAAACCTTACTGAATTCTTCAAAGAGGTGTCCAAACACATGGATAAAGCTAGAGCAGTGGATGTGGTACACATGGATTTAAGTAAGATGTTTGATAAGGTTCCTCACGGTAGGCGCATGCAGAAGATAAGGAGGGATGGGATAGGGGAAATGTGGCAGATTGGATTCAGAACTGGCTGACTCTTAGAAGACAAAGGGTGGCAGTGGACAGAAAATATTCAACATGGTGCTCAGTTGTGAGTGGTGTACCACAAGGATCTGTTCTGGGTCCTCTTCTATTTGTGATTTTTGTAAATGATTTGGATGAAGGAGTACAAGGGTGGATTGTTAAGTTTGCAGACAATACCGAGATGGGTCGAGTTGTGGATAGTGCAGGGGGCTGTTCTAGGATACAAAGGGACATTGACAGGATGCAGAGCTGAGCTGAGAAGCGGCAGATGGAGTTTAACGCTGAAAAGTGTTAGGTGATTCATTCTGAAACGATAAACTTGAAAGCAGAATACAGGGTTAACGGAAAGATTCTTGGCAGTGTGGAGGAGCAGAGGGATCTTGGGGCTCATGTCCACAGTTCCCTGAAAGTTCCCATCCAGGTGGATACAGTTGTTAAGAAGGCGTATGGTGTGTTAGCTTTCATTAATAGAGGGACTGAATTCAAGAGCCGTGAAGTTATGCTTCAGGGATACAAAAGCCTGGTTCGACCTCATCTGGAGTATTGCGTTCAGTTCTGGTCGCCTCTTTACAGGAAAGATGCGGAAGCATTGGAAAAGGTGCAGAGGAGATTTATCAGGATGTTGCCTGGAATGGAGGGAAGGTTTTATGAGGAAACGTTGAGAGAGCTAGGGCTTTTCTCTTTAGAACGACGAAGGATGAGAGGTGACTTGATAGAGGTGTACAAAAGTAGATCAGAAGTATAGATAGAGTGGATAGCCAGAGACTTTTTCCTAGGGTGGAGGGAGCTATTACGAGGGGGCAAAGGTTTAAAGTGAGTGGAGGTTGAAATGTATAGGGGAGACGTCAGAGGTAGGTTCTTTACTCAGAGTGGTCGGGGCGTGGAATGCATTGCTGGAGAGGGTAATGGAGTCAGCCTCATTAGGGGCATTTAAGTGGCTATTAGATAGGCATATGGATGATAGTATAAAGGTAGGGGTGAAGGTTAGATAGATTTTAGGATTAGGGCAAAAGTTCAACATAACATTGTGGGCAGAAGGGCCTGTACCTTTCTATGTTTTATTTCCCTACTTTAGCAAAAATGGAGGGGGCTGGGTTCACGACAAGAATTGAATCTTCCCCTTCTCAGACACAGCTGACAAAGATCTGAACTGGCTTCAGGCACACTTGACGTTGGGGCAACCACTGGTGTGTACTTGTCAAATTACAGTTGGTGGGAACTCCTACTGGCATCGTGACATGGAGGATGTTGACAAATTTTTGTGGACAGCTGATTTTTGATAGGATCTTCCAAAGAACTTCTTGATTCTGAGTCAAAAGTCTTGGTCAGATCAATGAAAACTTTGCAAAATAGTTGTTGTTCCTGGAATTCCTCTTGGAGTTGCCAAGCAGTGAAAATCATGTCCATTGTTTTGAATTGAAGAATTGGTCTCAGCCTCAACCTAAGGAAGACTCAAGTCCTTTTCCATCGCATCCCAAGGCAGGTTTTAGTCCATCAGAGACAGAAAGAACTGCAGATGCTGGGGTCAGAGGCAAAACATTGTGGAGCTAGAGGAACACATCAGGCCAGGCAGCACCAGAGGAGCAGGCAAGTTGACATTTCGGGTTGAGATCCATTCTGAAGAAGAGTCCTGGCCTGAAACATCAGCTTTCCTGTTCTTCTGATGCTGCCTGGCCTGCTGCGTTCTTTCATCTCCGTACTTCGTTACCTCTGACTCCGGCATCTGCAGTTCTTGTTATCTATATTAATTGGTAACTTATTCTTAAGGGTAAAGTGTCCTGATTTCTAAATCCAGGATACATAATGGCTACACATTCGTGAAACAGTCGTACATGCTTGACAACAAAGGATTAATACGAGTTGTTCCATTGATATCATTTGCAGTAACCAACAACTCATTTACATGCAAAAAGAGAAATACTACCCCTCTATTCTATACCAAATTGGGATTGTAATCTAGATGTCACATCAATGTTACAATGATTTTCCAATTCTTCATATTTAATGACATACACATTGAGAAGCATCAAATGCTAGCTTGATCTTTTTTAGACACATTGTAATGTATAAGTATTATGCCATCTAATTTATTTTTACACAACTTGAATGCTTTGTTATACTCCTTTGTCCAAAACCAAGGAACTCCCTTCCTCAACCATTCATTCAATAGACAAAATTGGTATGAATTTATCTTTATAATTTACTACTCCCAGAAGAGATCTGAGCTCAGAATATTCTACCGTATGACACATTTCTTATTGCTTGAACCTTATTCTGGGCTGGCTGCAACTCAACTTTGACTAACCTGTGACTCAACTAATCTCCAGAATTTTCAAACATTTCACATTTGACTGCTTTTGCTTGAACAATATGCTTTTCCAAACACTGGAACACTTCCTTCAACCTGGTAACATGCGTCTGTCGATTTGGAGCTGAAATTAGTTTGTCATCCAAATATCACATCAGTCTCTGAATTCCTTATAAAACTTGGCTCATCACCCTGTTAAATATTCCAGGGTGCAGGTCAAATAGAACATAGATCGTATAACATTACACCGCAGTACAGGCCGATCAGACCTCGATGTTGCGCCGACCTGTGATACCAACCTGAAGCTCATCTAACCTACATTATTCCATTAACATCCATATGACATCTGGAGGATAGCAAATGTGGTTCCCCTGTTAAAGAAGGTGAGTAGAGACAACCCTGGTAATTATAGACCAGTGAGCCTTACCTCAGTTGTTGGTAAAGTGTTGGAAAAGGTTATAAGAGATAGGATTTATAATCATCTAGAACAGAATAAATTGATTAGGGATAGTCAGCACGGCTTTGTGAAGGGTACGTCGTGCCTCACAATCCTTATTGAGTTCTTTCAGAAGGTGACCAAACAGGTAGATGAGAGTAAACCAGTTGATGTGGTGTATATGGATTTCAGAAAGGCGTTCGATAAAGTTCCCCACAGTAGGCTATTGTACAAAATGCAGAGGAATGGGATTGTGGGAGATATAGCAGTTTGGATCGGAAATTGGCTTGCTGAAAGAAGACAGAGGGTGGTAGTTGATGGCAAATGTTCATCCTGGGGACCAGTTACTAGTGGTGTACTGCAAGGGTCGGTGTTGGATCCACTGCTGTTTGTCATTTTTATAAATGATCTGGATAATGGCGTAAAAGGATGGGTTAGTAAATTTGCAGACGACACGAAGGTCGGTGGAGTTGTGGATGGTGACGAAGGATGCTGTAGGTTGCAGAGAGACATAGGTAAGCTGCAGAGCTGGGCTGAGAAGTGGCAAATGGAGCTAAATGCGGACCAGTGTGAGGTGATGCAGTTTGGTAGGAGTAATCGGAAGGCAAAGTACTGGGGTAATGGTAAGATTCTTGGTAGTGTAGATGAGCAGAGAGATCTCGGTGTCCATGTACACACATCCTTGAAAGTTGCCACCCAGGTTGACAGGGCTGTGAAGAAGGCATAGAGTGTTTTAGCTTTTATTAATAGAGGGATCGAGTTCCGGAACCAAGAGGTTATGCTGCAGCTGTACAAAACTCTGGTGCGGCTGCACTTGGAGTATTGTGTACAGTTCTGGTCACTGCATTATAAGAAGGATGTGGAAGCTTTGGAAAGGGTGCAGAGGAGATTTACTAGGATGTTGCCTGCTATGGAGGCAAAGTCTTACGAGGAAAGGCTGAGTGACTTGAGGCTGTTTTTGTTAGAGAGAAGAAAGTTGAGAGGTGACTTAATTGAGACATATAAAATAATCAGATGGTTAGATAGGGTGGATAGGGAGAGCCTTTTTCCTAGGATGGTGACGGTGAGCACGAGGGGGCATAGCTTTAAATTGAGGGGTGAAAGACATAGGACAGATGTCAGAGGTAGTTTCTTTACTCAGAGAGTAGTAAGGGAATGGAATGCTTTGCCTGCAACGGTAGTAGATTCGCCAACTTTAGGTACATTTAAGTCATCATTGGACAAGCATATGGAGGTACATGGAATAGTGTAGGTTAGATGGGCTTCAGATTGGTATGACAGGTCTGCACAACATCGAGGGCCGAAGGGCCTGTACTGTGCTGTAATGTTCTGTGTTCTATATGTTTATCCAATGACCATTTAAATGCCCTTAAAGTTGGCGAGTCTACTACTGTTGCAGGCAGGGCATTCCACGCCCTTACTACTCTCTGAGTAAAGAACCTACCTCTGACTTCTGTCCTATAAAAGCTATGACCCCTTGTGCTAGCCATCACCATCTGAGGAAAAAAGCTCTCACTGTCCACCCTATCTAATCCGCTGATCATCTTGTATGTCTCTATTAAGTCGCCTCTTAGCCTTCTCCTCTCTAATGAAAACAGCCTCAAGTCCCTCAGCCCTTCCTCATAAAACCTTCCCTCCATACCAAACAACATCCTGGTAAATCCCCTCTGCACCCTTTCCAATGCTTCCACACCCTTCCTATAATGTGGTGACCAGAACCGTACGCAATACTCCAAGTGCGGGTGCACCAGAGTTCTGTACAGTTGCAACATGAACTCATGGCTCTGAAACTGAATCCCTCTACCAATAAAACCTAACACACCGTATGCCTTCTTAACAAACCTAACAAACTGGGTGGCAACTTTCAGGGATCTATGCACATGGATGTGAGTTTGCTCGCTGAGCTGGAAGGTTCGTTTTCAGACGTTTCGTCATCATTATAGGTAACATCATCAGTGAGCCTCCGACGAAGCGCTGGTGTTATGTCCCGCTTTCTATTTATCTGGTTAGGTTTCCTTGGGTTGGTGATGTCATTTCCTGCGTTGGTGATGTCATTTCCTGTTCTTTTTCTCAGGGGATGGTAGATTGGCTCCAAATCAATGTGTTTGTTGATGGAGTTCCGGTTGGAATGCCATGCTTCTAGGAATTCTCGTGCATTCCGAACGAACCTTCTAGCTCAGCGAGCAAACTCACATCCAGAACCTCAACCTGAGCTACAAATCTTCTCAAAACTCGCTATCTATGCACATGGATACCGAGATCCCTCTGCTCATCCACACGACCAAGAATCTAACCATTAGCCCAGTACTCTGTCTTCCTGTTACTCCTTCCAAAGTGAATCACCTCACATTTTTCCGCCTTAAACTGCATTTGCCACCTCTCAGCTCAGTTCTGCAGCCTATCTATGTCCCTCTGTAACCTGCAACATCCTTCTGCACTATCCACAACTCCACCGACTTTCGTGTCATCCGCAAATTTACTCACCCATCCTTCTACGCCGTCATCCAAGTCATTCATAAAAATGACAAACAGCAGTGGCCCCAAAACAGGTCCTTGCGGTACACCGCTAGTAATTGAACTCCAGGATGAAAGTTTCCCATTATCCACCACCCTCTGTCTTCTTCCAGCTAGCCAATTTCTGATTCCAAACTGCTAAATCACCCTCAATCCCATGCCTCTGTACTTTCTGCAATAGCCTACCGTGGGGAACCTTGTCAAATGCTTTCCTGAAATCCATATACACCATATCAACCACTTTACCCTCATCCACTTGTTTGGTCACCTTCTCAAAGAACTCAATAAGGTTTGTGAGACACGATCTACCCTTCACAAAACTGTGTTGACTATCCATAATCAAATTATTCATTTCTAGATCATTATAAATCCTATGTCTTACAATCCTTTCCAACGCTTTATGCACAACTGAAGTAAGGCCCACTGGGCTATAATTACCAGGTTTGTCTCTACTCCCCTTCTTGAACAAGGGGACAACATTTGCTATCCTCTAGTCTTCTGGCACTATTCCTGTAGACAATGATGACATAAAGATCAAAGCTAAAGGCTCTGCAATCTCCTCCCTAGCTTCCCAAAGAATCCTAGGATAAATCCCATCTGGCCCAGGGGAATTATCTTGTTTCACACTTTCCAGAATTGCTATACCTCCTCCTAATGAACCTCAATCCCATCTAGTCTCATAGCCTGTATCTCAGTATTCTCCTTGACAACACTGTCTTTTTTCTGAGTGAATAATGATGAAAAATATTTGTTTAGTGCCTCTCCCTTCAGACTCCACGTACAACTTCCCACTACTGTCCTTGACTGGCCCTAGTCTTACTTGAGTCATTCTTTTATTCCTGACATACCTATAGAAAGCTTTTGGGTTTTCCTTGAACCTACCTGCCAAAGACTTCTTATGTCCCCTCCTGGCTCCTCTTAGCTCTCTCTTTCGGTCCTTCCTGGCTAACTTGTGACTCTCAAGTGCCCTAACAGAGCTTTCACGCCTTATCTTTACATAAGCCTCCTTCTACCTCTTGACAAGAGATTCAGCTTCCTTAGTAAACCACAGTTCCCTCGCTCAACCACTTCCTCCCTGCCTGATAGATACATACTTATCAAGGACATGCAGTAGCTGTTCCTTGAACAAGCTCCACATTTCAACTGTGCCCAGCACCTGCAGTTTCCTTCCCCATCCTATGCATCCTAAATCTTGCCTAATCACCTCATAATTGCCTTTCCCCCAGCTATAACTCTTGCCCTGCGGTATATACCTATGCCTTTCCATCGCTAAAGTAAACATAACAGAATTGTGGTCACTATCACCGAAGTGCTCACCTACCTCCAAATCGAACACCTGGCCTGGTTCATTACCCAGTACCAAATCCAACGTGGCCTCGCCTCTTTTTGGCCTATCTACATACTGTGTCAGGAAACCCTCCTGCGCACATTGGACAAAAACTGACCCATCTAAAGTACTTGAACTATAGCATTTCCAATCAATATTTGGAAAGTTAAAGCCCCCATAACAACTACCCTGTTACTTTCGCTCCTATCCAGAATCATCTTTGCAATCCTTTCCTCTACATCTCTGGAACTTTTTGGAGGCCTATAGAAAACTTCCAACAGGGTGACCTCTCCTTTGCTGTTTCTAACCTCAGCCCATACTACCTCAGTAGACGAGTCTTTATCAAACATCCTTTCTGCCACTGTAATACTATCCTTGACTAACAATGCCACACCTCACCTCCCCCTCTGTTACCACCTTCCCTGATCTTACTGAAACACCTAAACCCCAGAACCTACAACAACCATTCCTGTCCCTGCTCTATCCATGTCTCCGAAATGGCCACAACAACAAAGTCCCAGGTACAATGCTGCCAGTTCACCCACCTTATTCTGGATGCACACACTTCAAACCACGTTCCTGCCTGCCGGTACACTTCTGCGACCTTGAAACCTTATTCGTGGCCTCATTACTCTCAACCTCCTGTACACTGGAGCTACAATTCAGGTTCCCATCCCCCTCCCGAATTAGTTTAAAAACTCCCAAAGAGCATTAGCAAATATCCCCCCCCAGCATATTGATACCCCTCTGCTTCAGGCGTAGACCAGCTTGTTTGTAGAGGTCTCATCTACCCCAAAATGAGCCCCAATTTTCCGGGTATTTGAACCCTCCCTCCTGCACTATCCCTGTCGCCAAATGTTCAACTTCTCTCTCTCCCTATTCCTCGCCTCGCTGGCACATGGCACGGGTAACAAACCAGAGATAACAACTTGGTTTGTCCTAGCCCTAAGCTTCCACACTAGCTCCTTGAATTTTCGCCTCACATGCCCATCCCTTTTCGTACCTATGTCGTTGGTACCTATAAGGACTACGACCTGGGCTGCTCCCCCTCCCCCTCCCTCTTAAGGATCCCGAAAACACGATCTGAGACATCACAGACCCTGGCATTTGGAAGGCAACACACCAACTGCAAGTCTCTGTCATTCCCACAGAATCTCCTATCTGTCCCCCTAACTATGGAGTCCCCAATATTTAATGCTCTCCTCCTCTCCCCCCTTCCCTTCTGAGCAACTGGGGCAGACTCTGTGCCACAGACCTGTACCCCATGGCTTAACCCTGTAAGGTCCCCCCACACCCACAACAGTATCCAAAATGGTAAACATGCTATTTGTTAAATGGCAGCATCTTAAATAGAAATGCATCCAATTGGCTATTAATAGCCAAATATTACTCTGGCTCATTAGCTAATTCAATTTGCTGATAGGCAGCCTTTTTTCTTCAAATTGCCTAAAAATATAAGAACAGGACTAGGCCATTCAGCCCCTCAAGCCTGTTCTGCTAATCGATGAAATCATAGTTGATCTGTGATCCAACTCCATATCCCTAATACATTTGGCCCATATCCCTAATACTTTTGCTAGCCAAAAATCTATCTGATTTGAAATTCACATAGTGAACAGATCAACAGTACTTGACAAATTATCAGATGGATTACATTCTAGGACTTGATTTACATTTACTGTATAATCCCCTCATATTCTTACACTACCATTTGCATTTGGAACTACTGCAAAGGGAGTAGCCCTATTATTCTTCTGTGATAATGTTCTCCATCTCCAATATTTTCATTTCTTGCCCTTAGAGTTGAGCACACTGGACAAGGTCTGTAGGAAACTGGCCTGGCATTCCTCAGAACCTATGTGTTAGCTATGAAATGGGTGCCCAGTTTTACTAAACAATTCAGAAAAGTTGGCTACAAATTCTTCCCGTGATCACTTCGTATTTTTGTTGAAGTAATTTGCGTCACCTCGTTCTCTTCATGCCTTGAAAATTTAACCCTGGCTCCATCCAATCAGCAGTTTCCAGCTTTGAAACCATGGCAATGTCATTTAAAATGGATCTTACAGCCTCAATAATATCAGTTCAATAACCCCTTCTGTTTTTTTCTACGCTTTTCTCTTAGCTCCATACCAGTGACTGATTCAGCCAGTTGGTTCCTGTTCCTCACTGTACAGTATGATAATGATTCAAAGCTAACCTGTCACAGTGTGTACAATACCTGCTGCTATGATTAAGTGCCTAATTAGGCATCAGGTCACAATGGGGAGAACATGCCACAAATCTCACTCTGCAGACTGAAGCCAAATACTCTAACTGAACCGGAGACAAACTCTTGCTCTCTGGAGTATTTCACAGGTGTAAGATTATACTGACTGTGAGAAACAATGTACAGTTTGAGCAGTCAGTCCAGGCATATAGTGTCATGCTACATTACCACAGTTTAATAAGCACAGCTACCATCTACTTATAAATATGAGCAGGGCAAGTCTGTATGAGTATTAAAAATAATGCTTTGCCTCAATCTACGTCTCAATATTTGTGTCAAAGTACAGACCAGGACTACAGTGAAATAAACAGAAATAATAATGTTATTACCAAAGAATGGCAGATTCCCTGGTCTAAGTTAGAGTGAGAAACTGACACTATAATGTAGTGGTAGTAGTGAGTAGGGGTAGGATGGGGTGTTCAACTGAAGGGGAGTTTAAATAAGTCAAAAAATAAATGAGAAACCAGAGGTTCAGGGTACTGAAGAAGTGAACAATATTCAACGTTTGAGAGTAAGGGGCAGAAATTAGAACCAGAGTAAGTTATAACGAATAAAAGACAAAGCTTAAGGCACTTTATCTGACTTCAGATAGCATTTGCAACAAAATAAACAAGTCAACAACATAAATAGAAAGAATTGAATATGCCTTGACAGCTATTACAGACCTGCAGTTGTAGAATGACTGGGACTGAGAACTCAATATTCAAGGGTGTTCAATATTTCAGAAAAATCAGAATAAAGGAAAATGAAATGGGATAGCTTTGTTACTAAAGGATGGTATCAGTTTGGTGGTGCGCAGTGGTATCAGTGAAATGGAGAATGATATGGAGTCACCTTGGGTGGAAATAAGGAATAGCAAGGGAAAGAAGTCATAGGTGATAATCTTCTATAGGCTTTTAAATGAAAAGTTGCCTCAGTGTAGAACAAAGCATAAAATCAAGAAATAGTGGTGACACGTAAGGAGGGCATCACAACTGTCATGGGTGATTTTAATCTGCACATTGTTTGGACAAATAAGATGGTCAAGCATAAAAGACAAATTTATAAAATGCACCTGGATTTGTTTCTTAGAGTGGTACATTATACAATCTACCTGAGAATAGGCCATTTTAGATCTAGTAATATGCAATGAGATTAATAAGAGATCTCATAGAGAATCATAGAATCCCAATAGCGTGGAAACAGGCCATTCAGCCCAACAAGGCAACACCGCCGCTCTGAACAGCATCCCACCCAGACCCATTCCTGTACCCCTGCATTTCCCATGTCTAACCTAACCCACCCAACCTAAACATCCCTGGGCACTATGGAAAATTTGGCATAGCCAATCCACCTAGCCTGCACATCTTTGGACTGTGGGAAGAAACCAGAGCAAACCCATGCAGACATGGGGAAAATGTGCAAATTCCACATAGACAGTTGCCCTTGGCTGGAATTGTACCTGGGTCGCTAGCGCTGTGAGGCAGCAGTTCTAACATTGAGCCACCGTGCTACCTGTTAAAGTTAAGAACTCTCTAGAGGGCAGCAACCACAACATGATAGAATTTCAAGATCAGTTTGATGGATAGCAACTCTGACCTTAAACCAATGTCCTCAACTTAAATAGGAATAATCATTAGAAGTAGATATTTCAGCCCATCAAGTCTGCTCCACCACTCAATGATCATGACTGACCTGATAGTCCTCAACTCCATTTTCCCATCTTTTCTCTATAACCCTTGATTCCCTAACTGATTAAAAACCTATTTATCACAGCCTCAAATATATTTAATGACCCAGCCTCTAGAGCCCTCTACAGTAAAGGATTCCACAGAGTCACTATCCTCAGAGAAGAAATTCTTCTTATCTCTGTCTTAAATACACAACCTCTTATTCTGTGATTTATGTCGTCTGGTCGCAGAGTCTCCCACATCGGGTAACAACGTCTTCGCATCTACACTGTCAAATCCCTGAAAAATCTTGCATATTTCAATATGGTCACTTCTCATTCTTCTACATTACAGTGAATACAGGGCAAACCTACTCAATTCTCCTTAAAAAAAAGTTCTTCCATTCCCAGGATCAGCCTAGAGACTCATTTTTGGGCTGTCTTTAATATCAATAAATCTTTCCTTAGATTAGGAGGCCAAAACTGTTTACAGTCTTCCAGCTGTGGTCTGGCTAGTGTATTATACATTTTTAGCAAAATTTCCCTACTTTTATACTTCACTCCCTTTAAAATAAAGACAAATACTCCATCTGCCTTTTCTTTTACCTGCTGAACCTGGATGCGAGCTTTTTCGCAATTCATGGATGAGGACTCCCAAATCCTTCATTGCTTGCTGTACTCTTTCCCCATTTAAATAATATTCAGCTCCTCTATTCTTTCTGCTAAGGTGCTTAACCTCACATTTCCCACATTATATTCCATCAGTCACATTTTTGCCTGGTTGCTTAATAATTGTTTAAAGTGGTCTGAGAAACTAGGCTATAGGGAAGATCAGTGAATGAGCAATGGAACCAATTAAGCAGATATTTCATAATGCATAGCAAAAACATATTCTGGTCAAAAAGGAAGACTTGATAAGAAAGATGAGCCACCCATGGTTAACAAAAGCAGTCGTGGGGAATATCTATTCAAAAACTAAAGCACACAAAGTGGCAACACTAGTAATATACTAGAGGATTGGAAACATTTTAGCAGATGGCTAAAATGCTAATTAAAAGGGATAAAACTGATCATAAAAATAAATTGGCAAGAAACATAAAAATAAAGAGCTTATTTGGGAATATAAAAGAAAAGACAGCAGCTCAAGTGTTGGACCTTGGAGAATGTGACAGGGAAATGGGTAACGGGGAACAGATAAATGACAGATATTAAAATGAATATTTTACATCAATCTTCACAGGGCAGACAATTTAAACATTGCAAAAGTAACAAGTAAGCAACATGTTCAATAGGGAATGGTCTTGTAATAGTCTCTGTCATGAGGGATAAAATATTTGACAAACTAATGGGGTGAAGGCTCCTGGAGCTCAGATTGGAGGATTGGTTAACACACAGATGATATAGAGTCATGATTAATGGGTATGTTTTGGGATGTAAATATATGGCTGGTGGAATGCCACAAGGATCAGCCCTAGGCCCTCAATCATTTATTATCTACATCAATGACTTGGATGAGGAGGCATACTGCAATGTATGCAAATTTGCGGATGACTGGAAAAAGGTGGGAGGACATGTTGTGATGATGACATAAGGAATTTGCAAGGGGAAACAGATCGGTTGCATGGGCAAAAAAAAATGGCAGATGGAGTTTAGTGTAGGAAAATGTTAAATCATACACTTTGACAAGAAAAGTAAAAAAAAGACTATTAATTAAATGGATGGAGACACCGAAAAAGTGTAGCAGGGACAATTTTACATGTTCTTGTGCATGAAACATGAGGTAGCTGGCATATAAGTGCAGAAGTAATTAAAGAGGCAAATATAAAGTTGACATTTATTGCTAAGGGGTTGGAGTTTAAAAAAGTTCTTTGGAGGGAAATCTTCTTTCAACCATGCAGAGTATTGGTGGGGTCACACCTGGAGTGCTGGATACAGTTTTGGTCCATGTCTTGACGAAAAGATGTACTGCCTTTCGAGGTAGTTCAAAAGAGATCGATTTTTCTCATTTAGCTTTAGCTACCTGTACTCAATTTCAGGGACTGATGTACTGAATTTCTAGGTATTTCTGTTCATCTATATTCTTTACTGAAATTCCATTGTGGAATACAGCCATATACTGTCTTCTAATTGAACTGGAGAGTGCAAAGTAACTTAGACGCAAATGTGGTAACTACACTGAGGTGCCAACGCCGTGGGCTAACTGAGACACAGGAATCAATTATTCAAAACATGACTGGAATAAAGTGTGTTAATTTTTTCCCTGGAAGCCATGCTGTAAAGAAAATTTGTTATTTAATCAAAACGTCAAAAGGAAAGTTATAATTGTTATTAAGAATATTTGGAAAGGATTTTAAAGACATCGCATTAATTGTAAAGGGATCAATTGTAATTTCCTTGGAATATTATGAAATATTGGTCCGTATGATGCATATTTTTACAGGCAGTGACACAAATGCCTGAGAGTCTTTGCCAATCCATGTGTAATTTATACTTTGTATTGGCTATAATTTGCCTGCTAATTGATATTCAATTCTTATACATTCTTATTTGTGCTAAAGTAAAATCTACAGAAAGACGAAACCTTGCTGATAATTTCTTCATCTGTGGTTTTTATGGTAATCTTGCTTGTTTTGGTTGTTACTCCCCAACAGCAGTCATAAAAAAGAACGAACAGCAGGGCAACATTTACAGATAAACCAAGTTTTTAAAGGATCATTCATAGGATGTAGACATTGCTGGCTGAGCCAGCAATTAATTGCCTATCACTGGTTCCCTTTCAGAAGACACTAATCAAACAATCTGTATTAATGCTTTCTGTGGAGAATGGCATGGAAGCTAGGGAACTTGGGGAAATAAAAAGAGATGTCTTCAAAAGAGATCATATTACAGAAGAGAGGCTTTAAAATACATAAAGATAGATAAATCCCTGGGTCCTGATTGGGTGTTTCCCAGCATCTTGTTTGGGCTAGGGAAGAGAATGCTGGGTACCTTGCTGAAGTATTTGTAACATTGATAGCTTCAGGTGAAGTGTCAGAACAGATTGGCTAATTTGGTGCCATTATTTTTAAAAAGCTGTAAGAAAAAGCCAACGAACTACAGGCTGGTGAGCTTCATATCCTTGATGACAAGTTGTTGGACAGCATTCTGAAGGACAGGAATTAAATGTATTTGGAAAGGCAAGGACTGATTATAGATAGTCAGCATGGATTTTGTGCATGAAAAATTGTTTCCCAATAACTTGACTGAGTATTTTGAAGAGATGATAAAGAAGACTGACAAAGGCAGAGTGGTTGATGTTGTCTATACGGACTTCAGCAAAGCATTCGACAAGGTTCTGCATGGTAGACTGGTTTGTAAGGTGAGATCACATGGCATCCAAGGGGGAGACAGCCAATTGGATACGAAATTGGTTTGAAGGTGGGAAGCAGAGAGCGGTGATGAAGGGTTATTTTTTGGACTGGGGGCCTGTGACCAGTGGTGTGCCACAAGAACTGGAGCAGGATCCACATCATTTCTTCATTCATATACATGATTTGGATGTGAATATAGGAGGTATAGCTAGCAAATTTGTAGCAGACACAAAAATAGATGGTGTAATGGAAAGTGAATCAGATTATCTCAGAGAACAATAGGGCCTTCATTAGATGGGGCAATGGGTCGAGGAATGTTTAATTTAGATAAATGTGAGATGCATTTTGGTAAGACAAAGCAGGTTAGGGCTTATACAGTTAATGGTGGTGCCCTGGGGAATGTGCCAAACAAAGAGACCTAGTGGTGCAGGTGCATAATTCCTTGAAAGTGGAGTGGTGGGTAGACAGGGTAGTGAAGAGGGTGTTTGGCATGCTTGCTTTCTTTGGTCATAACATTGGGTATAGGAGTTGGGATGTCATGCTGCAGTTGTACAGGACATTGGTGAGGCCATTTTTGGAATACTGCATGTAATTTTCTTTGCCCTTTTTTAGGAAGGATGTTGTCAAACTTGAGAAAGTGCAGAAAAGATTTAGAAGAATGTTCCCGGGACTGAAGAAAGGTCACCGGACCTGAAACGTTAACTCTGTTTTCTCCTCCCAGATGCTGCCAGGCCTGCTGAGGTTTTCCAGCAACTTTGTTTTTGTTCCTGGGACTGGAGGGTATCAGCAACAAGGAGAGGCCGAAGTGGTTGGGGCTATTTTCTCTGCAGTGTTGGAGACTGAAGGGTGATCTTATAGAGGTTTATAAAATCATGAGGGGAATGGGCAGGGTGCATAGCTTATGGTAATTGTGGTGTCCAAATAGAGAGGACATAGGGTTTAAGGTGGGAAGGGAAAGATTTAAAAATGACCTGAGGGGTAACATTTTCATGCAGAGAGTGGTGTGTGTATGGAATGAGCCGTCAGTGGAAGTGGTGGAGGTGGACACAATTATAAGCATCTAGATAGGTGTAGGAATAGGAAAAGTTCAGAGGGATTTGGGCCAAATATTGGCAATGGGAGTAGTTTGATTGGGATGTTTAATTGGTGCGGATGAGTTGGGCTGAAGGGACTGTTTCCATGCTGTATGGTTCTATGGTGAGTCGCCTTCTTGAACCACTGCCGTCCACTTTGTTTATATAGACGCAGAATGCTGGTAGGTAGGTAGTTCTAGGATTTTGACCAGGTCACACATTTCCAAGTCAGGATTGTCAGTGACTTGGAAGGGAACTCACAGATGGTAGTGTTCCCATGTATGCTCTGTCCTTGTTTTCCAAGACGGTGGTTTTCATATGTTTGGAAAGTGCTATCTAAGAAGCTTTGGTGAATTTCTGCGTTGCATCTTATAGATGGTATACATGCTGTTACCTAGCATGGTGCCAATCAACCGACCTGATTTGTCCTGGATGGTGTCAAGCTTCTCGTTGTTGGAAAATGCACTCATCCAGGCAAGTTGTGAACATTCATTGCACACTTGATTTATGCCTTGAAGAGGTGGATTGGCTTTAGAGAGATAGGAGGTGGGTTACTTGCTGCAGTATTTCCATCTTCTGGCCTGCTCTAGCAGCCACAGTATTTATAAAATTAGTCCACTTCAGTTTCTGAGGACTGCTGATAATGGGGGATTCAGTGATGGTAATGCCATTGAATGTCATAGGGCAATGGTTAGATTCTCTCTTATTGACAACGATCATTGCCTGGCACCTGTGATACAAAAGTCACTTTCCACTTGTCAGCCCAAACCTGGATATTGTCCAGGTCCTGAGATAATGGGAACTGCAGATGCTGGAGATTCCAAGATAATAAAATGTGAGGCTGGACGAACACAGCAGGCCAAGCAGCATCTCAGGAGCACAAAAGCTGACGTTTCGGGCCTAGACCCTTCATCAGAGAGGGGGATGGGGGGAGGGAACTGGAATAAATAGGGAGAGAGGGGGAGGCGGACCGAAGATGGAGAGTGAAGAAGATAGGTGGAGAGAGTGTAGGTGGGGAGGTAGGGAGGGGATAGGTCAGTCCAGGGAAGACGGACAGGTCAAGGAGGTGGGATGAGGTTAGTAGGTAGCGGGGGGTGCGGCTTGGGGTGGGAGGAAGGGATGGGTGAGAGGAAGAACCGGTTAGGGAGGCAGAGACAGGTTGGACTGGTCTGCCCTAACCGGTTCTTCCTCTCACCCATCCCTTCCTCCCACCCCAAGCCGCACCCCCCGCTACCTACTAACCTCATTCCACCTCCTTGACCTGTCCGTCTTCCCTGGACTGACCTATCCCCTCTCTACCTCCCCACCTACACTCTCTCCACCTATCTTCTTTACTCTCCATCTTCGGTCCGCCTCCCCCTCTCTCCCTATTTATTCCAGTTCCCTCCCCCCATCCCCCTCTCTGATGAAGGGTCTAGGCCCGAAACGTCAGCTTTTGTGCTCCTGAGATGCTGCTTGGCCTGCTGTGTTCGTCCAGCCTCACATTTTATTATATTGTCCAGGTCCTGCTGCTTTGGAACACGGGCTTCAGATTCTGAGGAGTTGTGAATGATGCTGAACATTGTGCAATCATCAGCAAACATTCCCACTTTTGACCTTATGATGGAAGAAAGGATGGAGCAGCTGAAGACAGTTAGACCTAAGACACTACCTTGATAAATTCCTGCAGAGATGTCCTGGACCTGACATGCCTGACCTCCAACAATCTCACCCATCTTCCTATGTGCAAGGTATAACACCAAACAACAGAGAGTCTTCGCCTGATACCCACTGATTCCGGTTTTGCTAGGGCTCCTTGATGTCACACGCGGTCAAAATGTAGCCTTGATGTTAAAGGCAGTCAATTTCACCTCACCTCTGGAATTAAGCTTTTCTGTCCATGTCTGAATCAAAATTGTAATGAAGTCAGGAGCCAAGTGGTCGTAGCGGAACGCAAACTGGGCGTTACTGAGCAGGTTATTGCTAAGCAGGTGCTGTCTAACAGTATTGTTGATGACATCATCTATCACTTTATTGATGATCAAGAGTAGATTGATGAAGTTAACAGCTGACCAGGTTAGATTTGTTCTGCTTTTTGTGTACAGGAAATACCTAGACAATGTTCACATTGTCCAGTAGATGCCTGTATTATGGTTGTACTGGAACAACTTGGCTAGGGGTGCAGCAACTTCTGGAGCACAAATTTTCAGAACTATCATGGAATGTTGTCAGGGTCCATAGCCTTTGAGGTATCCAATACTTGCAATTGTGATACCGTGATTGCAACTTGATATCATGCACAGTGAATCAAACTGACTGAAGACTGCTATTGCTGGGGACTTTGGGATAAGGTGAACATGGATCATCCATTTGGCACTTCTGGCTGAAGACAGTTGCAAATGCTTCAGCCTTATCTTTTAGAATGATGTGCTGAATTCTTCCATCATTGAGGATGGGGACATTGATGGAGCCTCCTCCTCCAGTGAATTATTTAATTGTCCATCACTGGATGTGGCAGGGCTGCAGAGATTAGATCTGATTTGTCGGTTGTTGGATCGCTTAGCTCTATCACTTGCTGTTTATGCTCCTTGGCATGCAAGTGTGCTGAGTTTATACAGCTTCACAGGGTTGGCACTTCATTCCTAGTTATGCCCGGTGCTGCTCCTGGTATACCACTCTGCACTCTTCTTTGAACCGGGGTTGATCCCTGTCGAAATGCTAACAGTAGAAGGGGTGGATTTAGTGTACCATGATGTTGCAGATGCGTTGGGAGTACAATAAAGCTGCTACTATTAGCCTCAAGTACTTCAAGAGAGTTGGAGGGGTGTGGTGGTGCTAAAGGTGAGTATAGCGGCCATCACCAAGGACAAAGTGCTAGAAAAGACGGACTACATCCCAGAGTTCTGAAGGAGATAACTGAAGAGATAGTGGAGGCGTTAGTGGTGATCTTTCAAGAATCACTGGAATCAGGGAGGGTGCCAGAGGACTGGAAAAGAACTACTGTAACCACCCGTTTAAAAAGGAAGTATGGCAAAAGACAGGAAATTACAGGCTGATTAGCCTAACCTTGGCCGTTGGTAAGATTCTGGAATGTCTTGTGACGGATGAGATTTCTGAATATTTGGAAGTGCATGGTAAAATAGGGCAAAGTCATTTTGGTTTCTTCATGAGGAGATCATGCCTGACAAACCTGTTCGAATTCTTTGAGGAGGAAATGAGCAGGTTAGAGCAAGGAGAGCCAATAAAGGCCTTCGACAACGTGCCACACAAGAGGCTGCTGAGTCAGATAAGGGCCATTGATGTTGGAAGCAAGCTGCTAACATGGATAGAAGATTGGTTGTCTGGCAGAAAGCAGAGAGTGAGGATAAAAGCGTCTTTCTCAGGATGGCAGCTGGTGACAAGTGGTGTTCCGGCCACAACTTTTCACTTTATACGTTGATAATCTAGATGAAGGAACTGAGGACATTCTAGCTAAGCTTGAGGAGGCAGGTGGAGAGGCAAGTAGCATTGAGGAGATGGGGAGGCTGCAGAAGGATTTAGACAACATAGGAAAGTGGGCAAAGAAGCGGCAGATGGAATTCATCCATATAGTGTACCAACCATGGTCCACTATATCCACCCTTTCTACTGTGTGAGGTCATGCACTTTGATAGGAGGAATGAAGGCATAAACTATTTTCTAAATGAGGAAAAAAAAATTCAGAAGTGTTTTCAGTATTTCTGGACCCATTTGTATATTTCCAGCATCTACAATTGTTTGTTTTTGGACAATTAGAAGATATTGGGAGTAAGAAGCAGAATGCTATTAATTTGGCTGGGATGTTGAAGGCTATGTAGAGATAGTAGGAGGTTGTGATTAGACTTGGTGGGATATTAAAGCATAATGGCAACATGCAGGAGGGTGTAATTTAGGATGTGGAGAAAACATTGTATAGGTAGAAGGACCTGTACTTGTTTTGGAACATTCAATAATTCCAGTATGACTCATCTTTTAAACAGAACATTTATGAAGTTATCAATATTTCTTAAATACTATCCAGTCATTTCCTGCTGTTGCTTTCAGATTCAAACATATTGAAATATAATGTACCTAAGTTTTCCCATAAGTGTGATTATAGGAGAGAAGTTTACATTTTCCATATTTATTTGTAATCTGATCATTGTCCTAGACACCATTCATTCAATCTCCATTTAAATACAGACTGAAGTCTTCAACTTTTAGGCTGAAATGATCACTGTTTATGAAATTTTAATCTGCAGAAGGTTTACATAATTGCTCACTCCCTTTCAATCAATGCTTAATATTATGCCTATTTTTCATATTTTTCTAATCAACCTGTAGACAGATGTTATTCCACACCTCTGGAACAAGTGGAATTTGAACTTGTGTCTCTTGGTCCAGGGGTAGGGACTGTACCACTGTACCACAAGCTGTAATACTATATTTTTCTTGAACCTTGGTTTGACCATAGTTGGAGAACTGCACACATTGCCAATCACTGCTCTGTCCAAAGGCGATCAAGGTAATGGAAAAGGTGTCAAAACATTTATAAGAATGATAACAGAAGTGAGAAGTTCTAATTGCAACCCTGCTAGGGTACTTCATTGGCTGCAAATCGCCATGGGATGTCCTAAAATTTTGAAAAGTGATTTTTAAATGCAAGTCATTCTTTTAGTCATAAACGAATGATCAGTGGTGATCACTACCGTTGCCTCCACATGAATAAACCAGAAAGCTATGATCATTGCATGGTAAAACTACAAATATCAAACTGACACAAGACCCTGTTAAAATTATTGTATAATACTGGCCTGTTGGGAGACTGTCCAGAGGCCACTGAGGAACAAAAATAATTTATATTCTTCAAGATTATATTCCGCACCAATCTCCATTGACAGAAATACAACCTTCCCACAGGCCAGACCATTTTAAAATAGTCACCATAGCAACAAGCTACAAATCGATCATGCAGCAAAACACACAATTTGAGGAGGATAAAGTGAAATAGGATGGGCAGGTTTGTCCCAAATACCTAACAATTACATAGTGCTAACCAGACATGCCCAGGAACATCTCGTGTCATATACTCTCAAGTCTCACACTGCTGTTCACTACCTCACACACTGGGCTCACACCGATGTTCACTACCTCACACACTGCTGTTGATTACCTCATTCACTCTAGGCTCACGCTGCTGTTCACTACCTCACTCACAGTAGGCTCACACTGCTGTTCACTACCTCATTCACACTGGTCTTGTACTGATGGTCACTATCTCACTTAACCTGGGCTCACACCTTTATTCACTACCTCACTCACCCTGCTGACATTGCTGGCGGCCTGTTGTGATGGCAAAACAGGGATGGCAATTACACATATCTACTCACTGTTTTATTGGGCCAATTGTGTCTTTCAAAGACATCCTGGGCTCGATCCTCTCCTCCGTCTGTGAACATCATTATCATCTTATTACAGTTTGCTCGAATGTTTGTAGTGGACTGGAAGAGACAAACAGGGAAGAATCAATTTCTTGATTGTCATGACTAATGATTGGCTATCATTGCAAGTGATGATAATAGTGGTTTCACTAATCATCAACAACCTAACAATGATTAGTTATGAATTCTTACCATCCTAATGTGTTTAGCTATAAATGTTCACCCTTCTAACAATGACTAGTTATTGATGCTCATATCCCATTTTGAACAGAGAAGACAGTAGCCAATGCTTTGGTCCCTATTCGAAACTTCACTTCCTTGCAACTGCTCCCTCTCCCTGGCAATATTCTGATTATATCTGCGTGTTTGTCACCTTGCTTTAACGTAGGGAAGAGCTTCTGATTTATTTACCCCTCATAACATTGCCCGACTTTCCCATCTGAACTCACTTCTTCTGAAACCCATGCAAATGTCGTCATTACTTCCACACTTGGCTATTCCAACATCCTGGCTGGTCTCTCATATTCCACACTATCTAAGTAAGGGGTCAACTCATGCTCTACTGCCCATATCTCTCACCAAGTCCTGTTCCCCTGTTACATAGTCTTTACTGATCTATATTGGGTCCTAGTGAAGCAACAACTAGATGTTAAATCAACATTTTTTCCCCAATCCTTCCAGGACTATTCTCCTCCTTGTCTTTATATTCTCCACAAGCCCCTCGGAGACTTCTGCACTTCTCTACTTCTGGCTTCCTGCAAATACCTGTTTTTCATCAGCCCACTATTGACAGTCGTGTTTCAAACTTGAACCATGGCATTCCAACTCTTAAAGCCCTCGGTATCTGAAATCTCACCCTTTCAAGAATACTTTTGCTTATCTGAGCTAACGACCCCTTACACTGTTCAGTGCTATATGTTGATTTAAGGAGATCAAAGGTTACAGGGAGAAGGCAGGCAAGTAGAGTTGATAAATATATCAGACATGATTGAATGGCAGAACAAGCTTGATGGGCTGAATGATCTAATTCTGTTCCTATATCTCGGTGAAGCTTCTTGAAATGTTTTATTATGTTAAACGTGCTAAATAAATACAGATTTTTGTTGGTCTAACAGTGAATGGTTTACAACAGTCATCGCCCTAAGACTTATTTCTATTTGTTAATGGAATGTGAACGTTGCTGGCCACTCCAGCACCTACTGCCTATTCCTAAGTGGCCAGGGAGTAACTGCACTGCAGTGGGTCTGGAGTCACGTGTAGGCCAGACCAGGAAAGGATGGGTGATTTGCTTCCCTAAAGGGCAATAGTGAAATAGATAGGATTTTACAACAATCAAGAGTGGCTAAATCAGATGGAACATAGAACAGTACAGCACAGTATAGGCCCTTTGGCCCACAATGTTGTGCCTACCTATTATCCTACTAAGATCAAACTACCCTGCATACCCTACATTATACATCAATGTACCTATCAAAAAGCTGCTTAAATGTATCTAATGTATCTGATTCCATCACCACTGCTGGCAGTGCATTCCACGCACCTACCACTCTCTGTGTAAAGAACCTACCTCTGACATCTTCCCTATACCTTCCTCCAATCACCTTAATATTATGCCCCTTCGTAATAGTCGTTTCCGCCCTGGGAAAATGTCTCCGGGTATCCACTCTATTTGTGCCTCTCATCATCTTGTACACCTCTATCAAGTCAAGTCTCATCCCTCTTCGCTCCAATGAAAAAAGCCCTAGCTCCCTGAACCTTTCCTCACAAGACCTGCCCTCCAGTCCAGGCAAATATTTTTTGAATACAAATTTTACTATTTTCCTTGCTGGGATTAAAACCATTGTCCCTAGAATTTTATCTTGACCTTCTGGATTACTAGTCTAGTGATATCATTACCATGCTACATCCTCATGTAATTGTTTCCGGTTGTCCACCGTCCTAACCATTACTGAGTCAAAGTGAGAGATATCACAGGAGTCATCGCTCCCCAGCCCTTCCCAAAGGTACTGATTCCAGCAGGTGGGCCATATACTTACACGTAACCTCTGACATAGAAGCAATGGCAGGCTTCTACTTGGAGGAGGCAACAAAGTTATGTGCACACAAAATGAAAGCAGACATAGCAGTATAGAATCTCCAGTTTCAAGTCTATTGATATGATATTTTATATTTAAACAGCGATGCAAATATTGGTTTTAGAGCAGCTAGGAGGTTTTTCTTGATACTGTCATGGGAAGTGGGCAGAACTAGCAAGAGAACCATTTACTGTCCATTTGTAATTACCCTGGAACTGAGATGCATGCTGAGTCAATTCAGAGGGCACTTAGTTGTAAATCAGATGGCTGTGGATCTGGAGTCACATGTAGACCAGACTACATAGGGATGACACTGTTCCTTCCTTAGAGGAGCTAAATGAACCAGATGGGGTTTTATAACAATTGATGCAAGTGGTTAAAGTCACCATTGCTGAGACTAGATTTCAATTCCATTAGCTGTTGCAGTGAGAATTAAATCTGTATCCCCAGAGCACTAGCCTGGGCCTCTGGATTACTTGTGACACAATTACTACAGCATTGCACCTCTCAACATTTTCTTACTTATGAAGGGAAGTGTTTACATTAGAAAAATTTCAGCGAAGGTTCACTTGACTGATTTGTGAGATGATAGGGTTGCCTTATGAGGGAAGGTTGAGTAGATTAGGTTCCCTACAGTGTGGAAATAGGCCCTTCGGCCCAACAAGTCCACACTGCCACTTAAAGCATCCTACCCAGACCCACCCCCCTATAACCCACACACCCCTGAACACTATGGGCAATTTAGCATGGCCGATCCACCTAGCTTGCACATTTTTGGACTGTGGGAGGAAACTGGAGCATCCGGAGGAAACCCATGCAAACACGGGGTGAATGTGCAAACTCCACACAGACAGTCACCCAAGGCTGGAATCGAACCCGGGACCCTGGTGCGCTGAAGCTGCAGTGCTAACCACTGAGCCACCATACCGCCCCAAGTGTTGGGATTAAACTCATTAGAGAGCAGAAGAATTGCTAAGCCATATATAATTTTTACAGGGCATCACCAGTTTGATGCTGAATATTTCCTCTCATGGGGTAGCCTAGAAACAAGATCACAATTTAAAAATATGTATTTAAGATAAGACATAAACAGAATTTCTTCTCTCATAGCTGCGATAGATTAGCTCTGACTGACAATGGTGTCAAAGGTTACGGGAGACAGGCAGGAAAATGGAGTTAAGGTCATAATCAAATCAGCCTGATCTATCAAAAGGCAATGAGCAAATAACCTAGTCCTACTTCTATTTCTGAAAAACTTATGATTTTATGATATTCATCAGCTCTCCATGATAGTGATCAACCCCACGTACACACTTGCTTGAGATAAGGTATGTCTCCTCTGGCAAGCAGGTGTATTCACACACAGCGAAGTGCCCTCACATAAGCACGTTGGAACCAGATTTTGTGCATTCTATCATTTTCTCCTCTCCATCCACCTCAGTCCACCCATTGTTGAGTAGTGACATCAACATCAGGTCCAACACATTCTCTTTGCAGGATCCAACAAAATTAGTTTTCCTCCCTACATAAGAAGGAATGTGAAGTCATTTGTACCAAATCTTCTCTTGCTCTATTTAAGATCAATTAACATGGCACAGGTCAGGAACTCAATTTTAGACCTTTTCATCTATGAGATGGCAAAGCATTTACTCACAGGGATTATGAAAGACAGTCTTAAAGGTTAATTTTTAAAAAGGCTCAAGGTGGCTCTGCATATTTTGAAAATAATATCATTAACTTTGATTCTATAGAATTAATATGCTAATTTTAACTTGTCTGCTTTTTAGTCCTTATTAATGTTCTGATTTTTAGCCTAGGATCAGTTGCCAGATATGGCTCCACATTAGTTAGCAGTGTGCCATCAGCATACAATGATCTAGTCTGTCTTCTGGCTGTATCTGTCTTCACTTTCAGTTTGACAACCAGCAGTAATGCTTCCCTTCTACAGGTTGAACATGCAACTAAATATTCTCCAGCTGTGCTATCCTAGAGCAAAATAGAATATATGAAGGCAGCAACACAATTAAGAATCAAAAAGCATCAGATAAGATCTGTAAATGGAGGGGTAACATTCAACAGTAGTAGTAGAAAATATCACGCACCTTTCTAAAATAAACGTGTGGAATTTCAAAAAAGCTCCTCAGACCAGCAACAGATTGAAAGAAACACCAAAGGGAATTCCAGCATAACTGTCTTTACTTTGTTGGATAATGAATCATCAAAATTTAACACAGCTGCCATTTCAAGTCTGATCTGTATAAAATACTGCAAAGCTCCATTTTAAATCAGAACCACATATGAGGATCTGGGGCGACATCTTCAGAGTAGAGAATTTTGAATGAGAGAGAAAGGTTTGTTTCAGAAATCAACCACAATATTGCTGAAACGGGCTAGACAATCTGCAACTACAGAACTCATGAGGAACAAGAAATATTTTTCTCTTCTGAAAAGTGTGCCCTATTTACTGAGACTACCTGCGCAAGCAAACTTCGACTAATCAGCTACAGAAGCCATCATAGCTGCTGAATTCTGACTTCAAGTTTTAAAACCTATCAGTTGGAAAAGAAAAATCCTCAAGCAAGTAACCGGCCAGCAATGTCAACTGAATTTATTTTCAAAACTACTAGTTTCTTTTTCATAAATATCTGCTTTTAAGCTGGTATTTTTTTCTGATAATTGTATTACATTTAATTTAGTGACTTTCAGCAAAGTTGTGCACTAAACTTTCATATATGTATGAAATTCACTGTTCAATAATCACACTGTGGAGGCACTTTATAATCATAGTACAAAGCTAAGGTTTAGATTGAGAATCCAGGGGGATTAGAAAAAAACCTCACCAGCTGGACGGCTGGTAATCTGAGGACATAAATGAAAATAATTGGTAAAATAACTGGGGAGAGATGAGAAGAAATATTTTTACACAGTGAGCTTTTATGATATTGTACGCAGCGTATGAAGAGGTGATAAAAATAGTTGCAATAATAATTTATAAAAGGAGAATTCTGCAGAACTATGGAAAAACAG
Organism: Stegostoma tigrinum; assembly: GCF_030684315.1. NCBI lineage: Eukaryota > Metazoa > Chordata > Chondrichthyes > Orectolobiformes > Stegostomatidae > Stegostoma > Stegostoma tigrinum. The sequence goes on along the minus strand of NC_081364.1, from coordinate 67,122,011 downwards.
AAGTGAAGTATTGGATAGTTCCTTCCAATAGCTGGCACAGGCATGCTGAATCAAACTGCCTTCTGCGCTATATCATTCTGTGAATCAGCTTGATTCAGGTGGCAGCAATGTCATCTCTGAGTTAGGAGCGTCTGCGTTCAAGTCCCACTACAGAACTTCTGTAAATATGTAGGATGGTACAACTGTGCAGTACTGCAGATGTGCTACATTATTATTACCATCTTTTGACTAAGTCATTATGTTACGTTAACATACACTTCAAAGCTTGTGTGATACAATTCACAAGAAGGATCAGGGGTTCTGCTGTGTTCTGCGCATCATTGCCCCCTACAATCAACAAGCTGTCAGTCATTAATTTGATTAACTGTGGAAGCATGTTATGTGCAAATGCCCTTTTATATACATACAGGGACAGAACTGAGATTTGTTGGATGAAGTCCTGTAAGGGGCCAATTGCCTCAATGGATGGGATGGCAGGTGTGAATCAGATTGGTGCTTGCAGCATGAAGTTCGATCCCTGTTAGATCTGGGGTGGATATGGGTCCTGCTTCCTCACCTGAACTATGGAGGGGATTGTAGTACTACGGGTCAGGTCTGCTTTCAGGCAGAGAACAGAAGAAAGAAACTTTCCAACTGCATAGTTCACTTGTTTAGTTCCCTAATTGTGACTCTCTTTCTCCTTTATTTCACTGTGTCCTTAAACATGAATCACCATTGCTGTATCTTTAGATCTTGTGGTATTGAGATTATTGTCATCTTTAGAGCCAGTCCTGTATTGAGTTCAAACTCCTCACGGACTTCGTGCAGGTTTAAGCACCTACAAAACCACAGTATGATACAGCGCAGAAAGTAATTCTCCTCCCATGTTCTCAATCCTGTAATCTTACCTCCTATAGATCTCCCACTGAGGGGAATGAATGGGACTTGACTCTGTTCAATAGATTCGCCAACTTTAAGTACATTTAAGTCATCATTGGACAAGCATATGGACGTACATGGAATAGTGTACGTTAGATGGGCTTCAGATCGGTATGACAGGTTGGCACAACATCGAGGGCTGAAGGGCCTGTACTGTGCTGTAATGTTCTATGTTCTAATAAAATGTGTAACTGTGCATCAGCCAAAGTCAAAATCAACTACAGTCAGTGACAAAGCTGAGTGACTCCAGCTTATACCCAATTCTCTATGGTCTCTATCCTCTGACTTCTCCACTATCTTGTTCCTCATTTGATCTCATGAAAATATTAGCTCTGAGTTTTTGTAATTTAATAATGACATTTCCATCACTTATTTAGCACCTTGCCTCTAACCCATGGATCACTGCTACAGAACTAATAACACACCTTAATTCTGAGGTTACAAATTAGCATTCTCTAAATCATTTCATGCCTTTCATCTTGATTCAGAGCTCAGTGTGAGTGGTTAAAGCACAGGGCATTCAGCCTTAAAGTCCATCATGGTTCTTTGTAAGAGCCAATTAGTTAGCCACACAAACCTCAACCTTTCTTTGCTGCTCTTCAGATCTTTTCCCTCTAATTGTTTAAACAATTTCAGTTTAAATACCTCTATTCCCATTAGTAGATGGATCGAATACCAAGGAACATCAATAAAAGGTAATCATATACTACTCCCCATAAGATTCCCCAGTTCGTCTATCCCAGCATTCCTCAGTGACCTCTGAGGCATTAGAGTACTTTACATTGACCTGTTTGGTCAGTCACCTCAAGATCTGATTTGACCACATCAGCTCTTCATGTTGAAAAAAAATCCCATAAAACTAGAATTATCTTTAAGGAATGCACAAATATCCACCTTACAACCCAATAACCACTTCCTGTGACCTTACCATTCCACTTCATTTCACATTCAGCATCAAATGAGATTGTTTTCCAGACTGAAGCAATGAAAGAGCGGCATGGTAGCTCAGTGGTTAGCACTGCTGTCTCACAGTGCCAGGGAAATAGGTTTGATTCCAGACTCAAGCGACTACCTGTACGTAGTTTGCAAATTTTCCCCGTATCTACATGGGTTACCTCTGGCTTTCTCCCACAGTCCAAAGATGTGCAGGCTAGGTGGATTGGTATGCTAAATTGCCTGTAGTGTTTAGGGATGTCTAAATGAGGATGGGTCTGGGTAGGGTCCTCTGAGGGTCGGTGTAGACTTATTGGACTGAAGGGCCTTTTTCTACACTGTAGGGAGTATATGATCAATGATGAACTTTACTATCTCTAACACTTCTTCTCTGTCCAACTTCACCATGCCCTACTCCTGATTCAACTCATCACAAGACAACCAATAGTCACATATTCCATCTCAGGCTCTGTGGAACTACTTCCTACAATGTTCACAAACTGTTCCAATGGTTTCTCATTATGCACAGCAAGAACAAGAGGAGCATGTCCCAAGGTTCAACCATGACTCTCTTCTTGATCCACATGTTACTCTGATCTAACGAAACCTTCCTTCATTATCTCTTTATCACAATAGCAACTGTTCCAAAGATCTACCATTATCTTCTGGATAAGAGTTTATTATCTCTAAGTTCCAGCTGTGTTTAAAATTAGCAACTGAAGTATTCATTCAATTCTCCTTTGCTCTACTAGGTCAGGCTGAAATAGACTGGATCACATTACCATGCAGGACATCTTGATTGATGTGCCTAATGATCTGTGGCTTGAAAATTAGCCTGTTCTGAACACATTAAACCTGCGGTAGAAACATGTAAGTCTAAGTAAACATAATCCTTGAATTGTGGGACAGTCCATAATGGTATTATCTGGATTTTCTCCATCTCTTTCTACGAACTCAGGAATTACATTACCTGCTGGGTTTTCATACTATTCCGGTTTTTAATTTTTTTTACACTGATAATGCTTTTAACGTTTCCTCACAACATGCTTTTAGAAGTGCAGCCAATCCTTTGAGATGAGAGGTTTTATTCCGTCCAACTTTGATTAGTTTATCAATTATTCTCTGCTGTCTTGAAATCTGAAATGTTATTACATCATCATTGATCTCTGCTCCATCTTGCATTATTTGATTAGAAGCAAACTATGCATATCTTGATGCTTTGGGCCAGCTGTTCAATTTCTTATGGCTCAGATTTGAATAATCAATCTGGGACGGAATGTGCTCCTTGGAGGAGACGTACATCTTCCTGTCCCAGCATTTGCTCATGCAAACTATGACTTAGATTGTCACCTCGAAAGTGAAAGGAGCGGACACCAAAACTTAACTTAACTCTATTAAAATGATCAGGTGGCAGAAATTGGCAGAAAATGGAGGTGGCACAGAAAAGGTGGTACTGAACGAGCCAATAAGCCAAGGAATTGAATATTAAGTACTGCTAAGCCAAGGTCCTGGTTTCTGCCATCAACTGAGACAAATTTTAATCCGCACCTTTGCTAACATTTTGATGATACTGAATAGAGTTTCGCCCTTCCCAATTTGTCACTGCATGAGTAATCCAGAGGCTCAGACTAATGCTTTGAAATGACTAAATGCTAATCATCACATGCCATTGATGAACAAGGAGACACCATTGTAGCTGGTAGGATTTAAAATCAATTAGTAAATTAGAAGTATAAAGCTAGTTTCAGCATTAGTGACCATGAAAATTACCATCAATTGTTGTTAAAAACAAACCTCTGGTTCACTACTATCTTTCTGGAAGGGAAATCTGCCATCCTTACCTGAATTGGCATGTGACTCCAGACCTACAGCAACACTGATGACTCTTAATGCCCTCCTAAAATAGCCAAGCAAGCCACTCAGTTCAAGAGCAATTAGGGATCGGCAAACATTTCTGGCCAGGCCAGTGACACACAAAAAAATAAAAAGCAAGATTTCTGTCTCTGTGCTTTTTTGTCATCTTCTCACGTAATGGTAAATACAGGAGAACTTATTTAGAAATGTGGAGCAGCTAAATTAATACATCATATCTAAGCATAAAGTTGGGGATACAGAGGGTGAAGCAATGCTGCAGAGTTGAAGTCAAAGCCTGCTTGTTCTGGTAAATACTAATTAACATTACATAATCAATCATTAACAAGTCAACAATTAAAAGGAGGACATCAGTTTTGTCCTGTAATCAAATCAATTCAAAAAGGAAAGAGCTGATCCCTGTCAAGATGGTTGGGACATTCCAATATGCTTACGTTGAGTAGCTGATCAAAGGCATAATTGAATCCTGATTTGTAATCTGTCACTCCCTGGGCATTCATGTCTTGCACGGCATCTTTCAGGACCTTCTTGTTCCGTACGTTGGCTTGAACCAAATGCTTGAAACAGCCCACAGGTTTGGCTTCATCATTGAACTGTAAAAGAGAAAAAGCCTGTCACAAGCCAGTCAGAAAACAGCAATATCCGGGGACTAACAATACACGTCATTAATTAACCAATGACAAACCAAGGGCCATAAACAAATGAAGAGCCAATCTTCAACCAATTACAGGCCTGTTACAAACTAGGGACCATTCACCAATCAACCACACACCACTGAGCCATCAAAATCTAAATTCAAACTAATCAATTGGTGAATTTCATCTTTCAATAGTGTAATTGCCTAGAGGTTTATGTAAGGGAGGCAAAAAGATGACTCTTCAAGGTGGAGGTGCCCTCTCAGCCCATTTCAAAAAGTTAAATATATCCACAGTGCTGGACTCCTAGTGTGGAGGGAGATCCCTTCTACAGTGTGGCAGGAAATTGCAGTGGGTGTCCAGAAGTCACAAATATGGGGCATATTTTAAAAAGTGAATAGGGCTGCTGATCCCCCACACCCTCACCCCACCCCAAGCCTCCTGTCATAAGTGCCTCCACTTACTGTCCATGTTTTTAGTCATTACTGGAGTCCACTAGAAATTTCTGGTTGGTCAAGGTACTGATTTAGCAGGCTGCTTACTTGCTTTATTGGCTACCTACTGCTTCATCACTTAGAGCGGGATCTTGCCAGTAAACTGGCATTCTGAAGAAGACTCAATGGACTCTAGACATTAACTCTACACTCTCCTCATAGATGCCATCAGACTTGCTGAAGTCCTCCAGCATTTTCTGTTTTCATTACAGTAAACTGGCCTGATGGTCAACAGCAAGAAATTCTTGACATGTACACTTCTGACTTCAGTGTCACCAATCTTCAACAATCTGGGCTGAAGAGTTATCACAGCCAAATCAAGACTTAGGCCACTTACATCTTCCAATAAGATATCACATAAAATATAGAAGTTCATGAATAGCCACCTTCTCAAGGCTAATGAAGGATTGGCAATAAATGCAGGACCAGCCAACACACTTCTATCCCATGAATGAATTACAACAGCCAATGTGCAATATATACTTAATGACTCAGCCTCAACCGTCCTGTGGTAAAGAATTCCAGATTCACTACACTACGAGAGAAAAAAAATCCTCATCTCTGTTTCAAATGTAAGACCATTTATTCTGAGATTATGCCCTCTGATCCCAAATGCCTCCACAGGGGGAAACTACCTCTCCCATATTCCCAGTCAAAACCCCGAAGAATTGTGTATGTTTCAATTAGGTCACCTCTCGTACTTCTAAACTCGAGTGAGTATAAGCCCAACCTACTTAGCCTCTCCTCATAAGATAGTCTTTCCACCTCTGGTATCAAACTAGTGAGCCTTCTCTAAACTGCATCCAATTTCAGTATATCTTTCCTTAAATAAGGGACCAACTACTTATGGCTTACTAATGCCTTGTATGGTTTTATTAAGAGCTCCTTATTCTTATACTCCATTACTGTTTGCAATAAAGGCCGACATTTCATTTGCCTTTCCTACTGCCTGCTGAATTTGATTGGAGCTTTCCATGATTCATCGATGAGGATTCCAAAGTCTTTCTGTGCTTTAGCTTTCTGCAATCTTTCCCCACTTAAATTAACTTAGCTCTTCACAGCAAAGTGTATAACCTCACATTTTTCCAAAATATATCCCAACTGCCAAGTTTTTGCTCACTCACTTAATCTGTCTATATTCCTCTGTGAATTCTCACCACTTGTTTTTCCATCTATTCAGTACATCTCGATGACACAATTATAATCAATAAGACACATTTCCATGAACTCTCTCCATGAACTCATGACAATTCTGTGCAGCTTTCCTGAGCTACTTTTCAACTAATCAACCAATAACACCCAGATTTTTACTAACCTCAGCTCATTCACAGCGCATTCCAGCTTTTAGACATTTGATAGTTACACAGTACTACCAAGAAGTCCTGCCACCTTCCTGCTAAACAGAAGAACTGACCTCTTCCTCTTGGAAACTGAGATCCCTATATTTCTGATATTTTTTGAGAGGCTGTTACAGCAGTTATTTGACAAAATGAAAGTGACAATAAATACCACCAAGGTCTCTATGATCCATAAGCTGACATCAAAATAATTATCTAGCTGCATATTTACCCTACTGGTTAATTATTAATTGTCATGTGTACCGAAATACAGTGAAAAGCTTTGTTTATGAGCAGTACAGGCAGATCATAGCAAGTAAAGGATGTACAGATCAAAAAGATTTAGAGGCATACAGGTTACATTGTAGGCTGTATTATTTGAGGCTGGAGTCCATTCATCAGTCTGATAACAGCTGGAAAGAAACTGTTCCTGGACCTGCTCGTGCATTCATTCAGGCGTCTGTATCTTCGGCCTGATGGAAGAGATTGTACGAGGTCATTACTTGGGTGCAATGGGTCTTTGATGATGTTGGCTGCCTTTGTGTGGCAGCGAGCCGTGTAAATAGAGTCCGTGGATGGGCAGTTGGCTTCATGATGGTCTGGGCTGTGCAGACCACCTTCTGTAGTTTCTTACAGACCTGGGCAGAGCAGTTGCTATGCCAGGCCATTATGCACCTGGACAGTATGCTTTCAATAGAGCATCTATAAAAACTGGTGAGGGACCTTGTGGGCATGTCAAATTTCCTGAGCTGCCTGAGGAAGAAGAGGCATTGTTGTGCCTTCTTGGCCATTGCATCTACATGGGAAATCCAGGACAAGTTGCTGAGTTATCGTCACTTCAAGGAACTTGATGCTCTTCACACTCTCAACCTCAGTTCTGTTGACTTGATGGGGGCGTGTTCTTCTCCTTTCTTTCTGAAGTCGAAGATCACTTCTTTAGTTTTCCTGATGCTGAGAGACAGATTGTTTTCACTGCACCATGTCACAAAGCCCTCTGTCTCCCTTCTGTATTTTGACTTGTCATTGCTAGATATCAGGTTAGATGACAGGTTACTTCATCATTGTGTTGGACCTCTTTAACAGGCAGTCGAACTGAGTGTGTTTGAAATAATGACCTTACCAGGAGCCACAAGCAGCGTTATACAGGTATCGTTGTTGTGCTCAATTGAACTTCCTCTTGGTAGAAATTTCCCAAAAAGCATCAGCCTCTGATAGAAGAAATTTCTCCTCATCTCAGTCTCAACAAGGCCAAACTCTAATAATGAAATTATGTTCCATGGTTTTAGACTCACTGGCCAAGGGAAACATTTCACCTAATTCCTGTTATATATACTAAATATTTTGTAAGTTTTGTACGGTCAGCCCTTATTCTTCAAAACTCTTGGCAATGCAGACCCAATTTCCTCGATCACACCTCATTTAACAATCCTGTCATCTCAGGAATAAATCTGGTGAACCTTTATTCTCATAGAAAACAGGTCATTCATTCCATCAAGTTTCCAAACTCACCCTATGAACAGCATGCCACTCAGCCCCCTCCCCTATCCCTGTAGCCCTGCATTTCCCATGGCTGACCCACCTAGCCTGCACATTCATGGATGTTACAGGGCAATTTAGCATGGCCCATCCACATAACCCACACATCTTTGGACTGTAGGAAGAAAGCAGGGCACTTAGAGGAAACCCACCACGCAATGTATCAGCAAGGTTCTATACATTTTCAGCAAAATATCTTCACTCATGTACTAAAATCAATTTGCAATGAACACCTTTCTTACTGCTTGCTGCACTGACATGTAGCTTTTAGTGATTCATGGAGAAAGATACCCAAGTCCCTTTCAACGTTTGCACATCCCCAGCCTCTCACTAGTCAAGAAATATTCGGTCTCTCTCTCGTCCATCAGTGCTGATGGGATGAGGCCCTTATGTAGATGGTAAAGACCTGAACTGATAGCCCAGTAGGAAGGCTATCTGTGGATCTTCCCACTGCAGACTTAATCAAGGCAGATGCAGGAAGGACATGAGGTTCTTTCCTATAACCTGGTCACCTGATTAAATTCTCCCTGTCATCAAGCTTGACACATGGTTGTATATTAAATTTCATTCACAGAAACACTTTCCACACACAAATATCTTCCTTCACAGGTCTTTTCATGTCATTAAATTTGCTGATACAATTTAGTATTGACAAATACTTATAAATAATTATAACTTCTGAATTCTAATCTAAGCAGTGCACCTCCCACTGGCGTCATTATGAATTATCACTATGGAACTGGCTTGACTACACCTTTGGTCTCTTTGCAATTCTCCAAATCATTTATCTGAGTTGAGACATTTGTCTGTTTGTAATAATGGTTCATTTGCTCTCCAAGATTAAAGGAAATGAAGGCAGTAACTTCAGGCTCCCAATGGGAAAATAATTTTCCTCTGAAACATTGACCTTTCACCTCAATTAACTGGTGACTGAAGTGCAGCCAATGGCGTGATGGTGCTGAACTGAAACAGTCCTCAGGCTCATCTGCTATGGATGGCACAGCGACTGATGAGTAAGGAGAGAGCAAATGGGTTCATCCACTGATGGATTATAGATTGGCAATGCCTAGGAGGGTATTATTAGAAAATGTGAAGTTTCTCACCATTTCTATAGCTGTGTGACACAGATATTGAAACAGGTTTTTAACACAGACTCGACTAAAATTCATTGCTGTTCAACTTAAAGGCTACCATCCATTAGGATTTACATCTAATTTGTTGGTTTAGTTATACCAGATGGGCTGGAGTGGTTGATGGAAGCTTTCTAGCACTTTCCCAAGGGCAAATAAGGATGGACAACAAATGCTAGTCTTACCAGCAAAGCTCACAGCTCATGAAAAAGAACAAATTTACTCCTGTTCAGTGACATAGAAGTCAGTACATCCTTATACAGGAAAAAAGACAAACAATTTCACATTACTTGTTAATTATTCTTTATTCTTTTGTGGGATATGAGTTTCATTGGCAAGACCAGAATTTGTTGCCTATCCTTAAATGCCCTTAAATTGAGGGCTTGCTCAGTTATCTCAGAGGGCATTTAAGAGCCACCTACATTGCTCATTGCTGTGGATATGGAGTCACATGTAGGCCTGACTGGGTAAAGGAAATTTAGGTTTTTTTTTAAAAAGAGACAGTAGTAAACCTAATGGATTTTTACAACAATCACAGTTTCACAGTCAACATTACTGAAACTACTTTTAATTCCAGGCCTTATCAATGTGATTTAAATTCCACAAATTGTCAGAGTTAGATTTGAATCCAGGTCCTTAGTGTCTCAGCCAGGGCCTCTTGATTATCTAGCATCTAACCCTAACTCCAGATAGTGCAGACTCCAAATTTTGGACCGCTTTCTGCAAACTCAGAAGACTTGGCAGCATCTGTGGAGAGAAATCAAGAGTTCACATTTTGGGTCCAGTGACAATTTCTTCAAAACGGAAATACAAATCTAGTGAGCTGCTTTGCCGTGGTTGGCATTGACCCTAGTGAGACCTGGTGGAGCTGCATTCATCAAGAAGAGTGGGAATATTCCACCACACTCTCGACCTGTGCTTTAGGTTCTGGAAAGACTTTGGGAGTATGGAAGAGAGTTACTCGCTGCAGAATCAAGGGTGATTTTTTTTGGTCAGCTAGGGTTATGCCAGGCATAAGTAAGAGATCTGAGACCATAATTAGATTAATCACGATCTTACTGAATGGTTGAGAAGGCACACGAGACCAATTTCGTTTTTGCCCTTGCTATTTTTTGTGCTTATACGTTAAATTTGTAGTTTTCTCTCTGTTACTATGGCTCATTTTCTGCTCAATAGTGACCTAATGTGTTGATGGTGATGGACATAATGACAGGAATCTCTTTGAAGGTCAATGGAGATGGTTACTGTTAATTATATATTCCTTGGATAATAATTGTGTATTGGGTATTAATTGAGGGCTTATATATATGTATTTGCAGACATGCATAGGGGTAAAAAGTGGTGGCACAGTGGTTAGCACTGCTGCCTCACAGCGTCAGGTACCCAGGTTCAATTCCAGCCTCGGGCAACTGTCTGTGCGGTGTTTGTATCTTCTCCCCATGTCTGCATGGTTTCCTCCCACAGTCCAAAAATGTGCAGGCTAGATGGATTGACCATACTAAATTGCCCGTAGTGTTCAGGAATGTGTAGATTAGATGGGTTATAGAGGGATGGGTCTGGGTGGGATGCTCTGAAGGTTTGTGTGGACTTGTTGGGCTGAAGGGCTTGTTTACCACACTGTACAGATTCTATGACCTAAAACAAGGTGTGTTGTTCAAAGTGCATGGTACATAATGTGTTTCTCTGAAAATAAAAGATAATAAGGATGAAAAAGCTTCACTTCAATGTTCCATTCTTCATTGCTAGATGGAGTTTTGAATTTGGATGCTTGCTTATATGAGATGGTCACTGCCTGGACTAATGATGTGCGAATGTTATTTACCATTACTTACCATCTAAGCCTGGACGTTGTTTAGTTCTTAATGCATTATCTAAAGAGTTGTGAATGATGCTACACACTGCAATCATTGAATATCCCTCACTTTGACATTATGATGAAGGGAAGATCATTGATGAAGCAGGTGAAGATGGTTTGGACTAAGGAATCTTCCTTGAGGAACTCCTGGATCAGTGATGTCCTGGGGCCTCAAACAACCACAATCATCTTCCTTTATACTTGGTATGATTTCTGCCAATAGAACATTTTCCCCTGATTTCCATTAAGATTCCCATTTTACTACTGGATTCCTTATTTCTATACAGTCACACATAATGAAAGACTGCCTTGATGTCACGTGTTCAAGCAAAAAAATAAAATTCTACTGATCACTCATCCTTGACACAGGCATTGGATTTGGATATGACAAAGGCAGCAAAGTCATCCTCACTAAATTCTGTGGGTCTGCTTTACTTTGTATCTAACCTGCGCTGTCCCTGTTCGGTAGGGACGCTGCAGAGAGATCTCTACTTTGCATTGAACCTCGTGTTCTACCTATCATGGCAGTGTTTGATGGATCACTGTAGAAGGAGCTCTACTTTTAGTTTAAAACAGGCGTATTAACTGTAATTATACATATATGAACACAATATTCATTGCATTTGATTGAGTAGGACTTCATTGAGCTAGGTTGCCTTACAGTAAAGTATCAACCTTAAACATAAATCCAGAGAAAAAGCTTTTATTGCCAGGAGTCATCATAGCACAAAGAAGGATAATTATTTTCATTGATCAGATATTGATCCAATAACAATTTGCACTGGTAGGATGGCTTGACTGAACAGATATGGTAATATTTTACCACAACATTAAGGTAACATGTATAGTGAGCACATAGTCTGTCATTCAATTTTCCCCTCGCCTTGGCTCCTTTTGTTCCCTTTCCAACTTCTCCAGATTGGAAACATTTCAACTTGCAATGAATGTAGGTTGAAAGATCAGAAAGTGATCAGAAAGGAAGGTCTGGCCACATATCCTTAAACATTCAACATAAAACAAAAACAAATTCCTTTGGCATAATTGATGTTTAGTGACAGATGTTTTCAGTTGTAGCTGCTCTGAAGTGCTGATTGATTGGGGTACAAGTCACAAACAATTGTCAGTGGTTGCTGACAGGATGGTATGGGGGCTATTACATAAGGGAAGGTGTTGAAATTGCATAGAAACGATGGTGAGGGGGGGGTCAAGACAGGAATTCTATGCAAGAGTTAAAAGGAGTGGATAAATACAGGATGGGAAAGATGAAATGATATGGAAAGGGGAATATGTTGCAATTGATAATAATTTCACTCCAAGCTACAGGTCTAGCAATCAGGCAATAACTTAACAAACACTTCTTATGTTGGCAACACAGGTACAATTCCTTGAGTCATTTGGTTCGATGAGACCAGGTTGACTGACACTTTCATTTATCTGCCTTGCTTCAATATCACTCAATAACCCTGCCTGACATGAATTACAGTTTCAAAACTTTCATTTAACATTCAACCTCTACTGGGAAACTGTTCTACATTTCCATCAATCTGTGTGTGAAGAAGTGTTTCCTGACATCATTCTTGAATGGTGTAGCTGTAATTTTACGGTTCCGCCAATGGCCCTGCCCATCATTGAAAATAGTTTCTCTAGTTTCAATATACCGTTAATAATGTAAGAAAAAAGGAACTGGAGATTGGAAGGCTAAGGGGTGATTTGATTGAATGCATAAGATGTTGAATGGTCTTGACACAGTGAATATAGAAATGCTGTTTTCTCTTGTGGCTGAGTTCAGAACTGGGCACACTGTTTAAAAATTAGGGCTTGCCTTTTAGGACAGAAGTAAGGACAGTTTTTTTTCTCTGAGGGCCATGCAACTGGAAAGCCTTTGCTTCAGAAGGTGGGGTCATTCAATATTTTTAAGGTGATGGGAGGCTAAAAACTTGAAATAAAACAAACAGCTGTGGATGCTGGAAACCTGAAACAAAAGCAGAAATTGCTGGAGAAACTCAGCAGGTCTGGCAACATTTGTGGAGAGAAAACACAGTTTATGTTTCAAGTCCAGTGACCTTTCCTCAGAAGAAGGATCACTGGACTCAAAACATAAGCTGTGCAGACAGATTTTTTATTAGGTAAGGGAATCAAAAGCTATTGGGAGTACAAAGGAATGTGGAATTTGATCAAACACATCAGCCATGATTTTATTGAATGGTGGAAGGATTCAAGAGACTGAATTATCTGATACTGTTCCTAATTTGTACATTTGTATATTAACACTAAATACAGTGGCACAGACAGCAATGTAGTTTGGAACAGAAAGTTGTCATGAGATGCTGCCAGTCTAAGACAGATTGAGTTTTATAGGGAAAAGCAGGAGGTTTCCCAATTTGGATCCAAGAAAGATAAAACAGTGTATTTTCTAATGGTGTGAAACGACCAAGCTGTGGAGAGTCAAAATTATTTGAAGCTCCAAATACAGAAATTGCTAAAAATTAATGAACTGGCAAAAAAGTTCAAAAGCCTCTACATCAAACGGGAATACATAAGAATGTTAAGCATAATTGGGAGCATGTGTGGATGATTAAATCCTTCAAATCTGCTCTACCACTCAATAAGATCATTCCTGATCTTTCACCTCAGGTTCATTGATAGGATTAGTCCTGTATCTTTTGAATCCCTTATTGTCCAAAACATCTATTTATCCCTGTCTTCTAGGGTACAGAATTCCAAATATTCACAATCCTTTGTGTAAAACTCTTGAAATGCTTGAGACTCTCCAGCCTGGAGGGAATATCGTGCCATCATCTAGCCTGTCAAGATTGTTTAGAATTTTATAAGCTTAACTGAAATAATCTGCTTTTTTTTGCCATCACTCATTGGGTTGTGACTCTATGGAATTCTCTACCTCAAAGGATGGCAAATGCTTCAGCATTCAAGAAGCATTTTTTGAATAAAATCTTGCGAGAAATCAAAATGACATATGGGATGGTGACAAAGTGAAGATCAACCATGACTGTATTGAATGATGCAGCAGGTCAAGTGACCGCCAACTTTAAAAAAATTCAACAACCCCACCTTCTGAAGCACAGGGATTTAAAGTTGTACTGACCCTCATGAGAAAAGAAGAAATCTCCTCTTCTCTGTCCTAAAAGACAAACTCTAATTTTTAAACGTGCCCCCAATTCTGGACTCAGCCACACAAGGAAATCTCACGTCTACAACTACCTTGTCATGACCATCTTATGCACTTCAATCAAATCACCTCATAGCCTTCTAATCTTCAGTGGAAACAAGCCAATCTGTCCAACTATTCCTCATAAGACAGTCTTCTCATTTCAGGAATCAATCTGTAAAACCCGTTCAGAATCACCTCCAAGGATTTACACATCCTTCCTTAAATAAGAAGACCAAAACTGCACACAGTGTTCACTTTATGGTTTCATTAATGTACTGTATAAAAGACACATATCATTCTTATGTTTCTGTTCAATTCCTTGCATAGTAAAGAGCAGCACAGCATTCTTTACTATCAGGTACAGCAAGTATTAATGTTTTGTGAGTCATGGACAAGAACAGTCAAGTCCTGCTGCACATCAGAGTTCAGCAGTTCTCCACTTGAGTAATACTTTGTCCTTTCATTCTTTTCTGCCAAAGCCAATAATTTCATATAGTCTCATATTATATTCCATCTGTCAAATATCTGCCCGGTCACTGTCCTCTTCACTACCACATCATTGCTCCCCTCATGTAAGACATTGATATAAATTGTAAAAAGCAGAGACACCAGAACAAACCAACAAGGGACCCTACTCACCATACCCTGTCAATCAGAAAAAGACTCATTTATGCATTTTCACTGCTTTCTGCCACCCAGCTGATCTTCTTTCCATGCTAACATACTACAACATACACCACGAGCCTATTTGTAATGCAATAATCTATTAGCTCAAGCCTTGTAAAATGACTTCTAGAAATTCAAGTATTATATGTACAAATCCTTCTTTATCCACAATGCATGTTACTCCATCAAAACATTGCAATAAACTGGTGAAACTTAATTTTCCCTTTCACAAAACCATCCTAAGTTCCGGCTGCCTTGAGCTTTTTTTCACTGCCCAGCTATAACCTCCTTAATATTCAGTTTTAACACCTTTCCCCAATACATACCATACTGATATATTAGGCTTACAGCTTCCTTTATTCTCCCATTTTCACTTCTTGATTAGAGGTGCTATTTTTGCCACTTTCCAGTCTTTGAAACATTTCCAGAATCGAGCATGCTTTGGGAAATTAGCATCAATGCGTCCACCACCTCACTGGCCACCTCTTTTAAGACCCTTGGATAAACGGTCCATCAGGGACCTCGGGATTTAACAGCATACAGTTTCATCAGTCTGTGTTCTGCTTCTCCTACAATTGTAATTTAGCCTTTTTGTTTAACTGATTTCCTTTTTAAGTTCCTGTAGAAATGCTTGCTATTGGGTTTTACATTTCTAGTAGCTTTATCTCATATCCTAATTTCTTTCAAACGAAAACAGAAATTGCTGGAAATGCTCAGCAGGTCTGGTATGAAATTAGAGTTAATGTTTTTGTCCAATGACCCTTCCTTAGAGCCTAATTTCTTTCTCCTGACTAATCTTTTTAAAATCTGTCCAGAGTCATTGACAATTATAGTCAAAAGCTGAAGCTCCAGACTCTTGATCAGCTTTTATCAGGCCTCTCAACTGGCAATCATGGTTTAACCCTCTGAACTAAGAATCTAGTCCGACAAATCCAAAAATCAGTCAACTGTCCCATCTATCAAAACAGATTAGTCAATCAACTTGGCAGCCAGTCAGAAATCTTTCTCAAATAACTCTCAAGAAACAAGTTACCAGTTGCGCAATCCTTTTGTTCAGAATCCTGGCATGTTCCAGAACACACACTTCCTAAAGTGAATAAATAGACAAATTGTATTCAAGAACAAAGGCACAGTGTTAATTCAGTTTAATAACATGGGCTCTACTCAGAGTGAGCTGTGATTCTAATGGGATCCAGTGAGTGACAGTATCCTGAATATCATTTCCAACGTCTCAAAAGCTGTGATTTATAATTCAAACTGCAACGGTTGACACATATTCCTCTCAGTCAGAGAACAATGGAACGAAATCCAATCTTTTCAACAGGATGATAAGCTTCTGTATCACATTAACTGTGTAGAGAGCACAAACCTTTTCCCACTGTGCTTCTGATTAGCATGGTTATCTACTTTTCTCCACAGTGTAATAAAGAATGGAAAAATCTCATTTTACCATTTAGCAATTCGACCCAAAGGTGCCTTATCTCACACTGACTGCTGCCTGACCTCGCTCTACTTCTGTCGCTCCAAATCAAGCGTGAAGCACAGTAGCACTGACAGTCCAGTTATTCTGACCTTGATAGTGGTCTGCTGTGGCTACTTATTGCACTGACACCCTTCCTGAGCTCAGAATCAATGCATACATACTTAAATTGTAATGAGACCAATCTCATCTCTACTCTTTTAACATGAACTTTCTCTACTTGCTTCAAATTCTGGCCACTTGTACGTCTCCAGTTTTTACCTATTTAGAGCTGGCAGCCATGCCCTCAATTGCCAAAGGTTCTAAGCTCTGCAGTTCCTTCCCTAAACCTATAAAGACCTCTATATCTCTCTTTTCCTCACAGTTTAGCTTTCATTAGCCAAATGAGATGGCTTGGCATCAAATTTTGTTTGGTCATGCGCTAATGTAGTCCCTTCAGGTCATATTAACCACACAATAAAAATGAGACATGAGTTCTGTTGAAACCCAACATATTCAGACACTTACATGCTTTCCAGCTTGCAATGAGTATTTACATGCTAAAAAACACATCAGATTATTCACAAATATTACAAAGTACTCCTAAACAGGCCATTAAGCTCAAAAGGTACATGCTGTGTTTATGTTCCACTTGAGCCTCCACCCAACCTTCTTCATGTAATCTCATTGCTTCCTGTCTTCCTAATTTGGTTACCTCGCTTCAAATGTGAGTTGTAAATTCTAACCACTACCTGGGTAAGGAAATTCTATTGGATTTAATCTGACTAAATTATATTTATCACCTCCAATTCTAATCTGGTTTGCAACTGGAAATATCTTTCTATCATACACTTTCATAATCTTAAAATGTCAATCAGGTCACTCCACAGTCTTCTCTTTCCTAGACGAATCAGGCATAGCCTGTTCAATCTTTCCAGTTAGGGATCTGGTAAATTTCTTGTAAATCTTGCACCTTTTCTACTATCTCTGCTACCCCTTTTCTTAATAATGTGGGGATTACACCTTTTCAAAGTCTGATCTAATCAACATTCTGCATAAATTTCACATAATGTCTCTGTTTTCAATTCTAACCATTTAGAAACGAAGCCCAAGGTTGCTGTGTTTGAATTTTTAGTGTATTATTGACATGATTTCTCTGTTTCTTAACTATATTTAGACACTTGTTTTTCAAACAGTATGAGTATGTGGCTTCCTTCCTAAATGTACTACCTCATACATCTTTGTTGAAACTAATTACATGACTGCAAGTTTGCTAATGTTGTCATATATTTCCTAACACTTAGTAACTACACTCAAACTTTAGCACCTTGTGAAAATGTCGATATTGTACTTCTAATTCCTTAATCCAAATTATTTAAAGGATTTGTGAATAGTAGATCCAATATGGAACCTGGGGAGCACTGCTTCCCACTCTATTCCAGTGAAAATAACTGACTGAAAATCCTATTCTCGCTTTATTTTGGAAGTTAACTTATACTCCATCACCAAATTGTCCCTCTACATATTGTGGCCTTATTTAAGAATCCACTATATGGGTAATGTGTAAAAGGCTTTTTTGGAAATATATTACATTTACTAAATTTCTCTAATCTATCCTTTCTGTCACTCCCCTGAACAATTCAGTAAGATGAGTCAAACATGATCTTTCTTTTGAAATCCGTGCTTACTGTTCTTTGTTATATTTTCCATTTTCAGTGGTGCAGTTATTAGAGAAGAAGTAGGAGGTGCAGATACAACCAAAACATTTAAAAGACATTCGGATAGGTCCATTAATAGGAAAGGTTCAGAGGGATATGGGCCACACAAGGCAAGTGAGTCTAGTTTAGTTTGGGAAACTGGGTTGACAAGAACAAGTTGGACTGAAGGGTCTGTTTTTGTGCTATATGACTCTATGATTCTGTATTATGAACTGGAAACTTGGGCTAATAATTCAGAGGATGGTAGAACAAATCCAATGGCAATTAGAGAACTTAAATTCAGTAAAAAACAAGAATTAAAATGTTGCAAATAATACTGGGTACAAAATTGCTGATTATGAAGTGACATCAATGTCCTTAGCATTTGTGACAAGATGGATGACTTAAAGGCACCAAAGGAGTTGAATGTTTTGTCACTACATAAACATAACGGCATGGTGATTAGTGCTGGAAACTAAATATTCAAGGAGATTCAACATTTATAAAGGACTGTCAAGAAGGAAAAGAAGATGGATTTGTGCTGATAGTAAGGGATGGGATCAGTACATTAATAAGGGAGGATCTCAGATCAGAACAACAATGTATGGAATCTGTTTGGGTGAAACTATGGAACAGCAAGGGGAAGTAGATATTGGTTGGAGCTATTTAAAGTTCACCAAACAGTAATAGTCAGGAAGTTCACTGATATTCTTCAGGGAAGGAAACCTGCCATCCTGACCCAGTCTGGCCTACACGTGACTCTGGACCCACAATTTAGTTGACTCCCAACTGGGAAATTCGTGATGGACAATAAATATTAGGCCGAGCAGTTGATGTCCACATCCTGTGAATGAACACAAAAGGATGAGAGAAGCATGTAGCATGGGAAACAAAGTATGGGTGATTTAAATGCGCATATTGACAGGAAAAGTCAGTTAAGCATTCAAGCTGTGAAGGATGATTTTCTGGAGCACGTTTAGGATGGTTTTCTAGATCAGTATGTTGAGGAGCCAATGAAAGGACAGGTTATTATAACCTAATATGTCATGAGAAAGAGCTACTTAATAACCATGTCATAAACAAACCTTCAGGGATAACTGACTACAAAATAGTACATTATGTTTGAAAGTGAGGTAGTTTGTTCTGAAGCAAGAGGTTTAAATTTGAATTAGGGAAATTACGAAGATATGAAACACAAATTGGTTGAGTAGATTGGAAAAATACATTCAAAGGCAAGATTGTACTGAGCTGATCAACTGTTTTTAAAGAATTACAACATGTCTTACAGCAACTATACAATCCTTCAAGATGCACCATCTCAAAATTGGTCACTCAACCATGTCTGACAAAGGAAGTTAAGGACTGTATACAATTAAAAGAAAAGGGTTATATAACATGGCTACAGCCAGTTTTCATCTGAAAAATTAGAATACAGCAAAAGAGGACCAAGAAACTGATAAGGAATGGAAAACCAGAATATAATGCCATCCATCAAAAAGTGTAAAAGCTTCCTCAGGGTATGCAAAAAGGCAACATTTGGCTAAGATGAATGTGGGTACATAACAGACATACTTAGGAAGATTTATAATGGGGAACAGGCAAATAGCAGAGAAGCAAAATGATTACTTTAGGCCAAACCTTATGTTTGGTTAAGTATCAGTTTAATATTATCAAACCTCCTCATCAACTAAAGCAGCATCCGACTTGTGAACAGGTTCTGATCTGGAGTCCGTTTTCAAGTTGATTCGTACGCAAATCAAAATACGGTGCAGAAATTTGTAAAGGAACAATATATTGATCTAGAAAATCATCCCCAATGTGGTCCAAAAGTCATCCTTCACAGTTTCAGTGTTTAGCTGGCTTATTCCGTACAGGAACTGTTTGTATGTCGGGTCTTTAAATTTAATCCCCCATATGGCTTTGAGTTCGTAAATATTAGTATTCATAAAACCAGGACACTCTGTATTTATCCTGCCCCTATGGGCCCCCTCTCACTTGATTCTAGCCCTATTCTATTACTTGCTGTTCTCAGAACTGCTCATCAACCAGCAGAAATCAACTAAAAGGCCAGCATGCCTGGCATCCATATTACATTTAAAAGTTCACTGTGCATCCAGCCAAACATGGCATTCCAAAGCAATCCTGCTTGATGACAGATGGTAATTCCAAACATATTATAGAAGGAAAAAATGGCAGCATAATTTTCTGAGAGGAAGCTGGAGACTCAAGTGGACAGGATGGCTCAGAGAAGGGGTGTCCTTTTCCTAGAGAACTAGTAGCGAGGCTACACCAAAAGATCCTGGCAGCCTGACCAAAGGTAGTCATTTGGGTTGGTGTGGTGTCCACAGTCTGGAGAAATGACCAACAGTGCTACAAGAAGGTCATTGTACCTTCTCTGCTCTATCAGGAAAAGTGCCATGCCCTTCTCTCTGCTACCTCCCACTCACTTTCTGTTACTGCACCTACCTCCCACCAAAGTTCATGTTCAACTACACTCACTGTTGACTGGAACATCTTTCCTTACTTGTTGCCCTACAGCAACCCCTCCTCAAACTCCCACGGCACTAAACCTGCAAGGCCTCTGTGCTGACTATTCATTTGCTTGGGACATCTCACCAACTTTTGAATACCTGCATCAGTACTACTGGCTATGCCACTCACTCCCATCCCACGTAATCTCTCTTTTACTCTCAATACAGGAGAAACAGACATAACAGAGTGGAAAGGTGCCTGACATCAGGCTCTTCAAACAATATAAGGAGAGAATCCTATCCGTTGCAGGCAAAGGCCAGGACTGCTCCAATTGGAATGCTTAGACATCCCTGTCCCACCAATTGAGTATAGGCCATTCATCACTTCACTGAAGTTCTTACAGTAAACCTGCTGTCAGCGTCATTCATTGCACATCACGTCCAACCATTGGCTATGGTGTCTTCTCTCCACTGTGTCTTGCAGGTGCCTGTGGGATGTCCATGGGCCCTGTACAGCAACTGCTGAATCCCCCAGAAAGCCACCTCCTTCATCTCTGAGGAAGAGTGCGCCAAGGACCAGAGGAATGATAGGCAAGGCTGCCTCCTGCAGCCCCCACCTATTCAAAAACTGACACCTCAGAAGGAATGTCACATTCAGAAAGTTTGGAAGCTCATGCTGGTGATCACCTCATTGCTGCAGCTTGACAACTGGTTGAAGAAGAAACAATACATACTGCTGGCACTTGGATGACTGCCACAGACCAGGTTTCTGCTCAGACCCAGGCAGGAGAGGGCTCTGGTGTTGGCAATCAGGGACCTCATCCACATGCAGAGGGAGGAACAAGAAGAGCAGGTAGGTATGTGGGAGACGATGGTCCTCATTGCCAGAGGCTGCAAGAGTGCAACTACACCATGGGGACACAGCTGCCTCAAACATATGGCCATCTGTCTGCTTCCATCGATAGGTTGTCAATGCCAGGGAGAGTCAGGTTTAGCATCCTTAGTGTCTGCTGGAGAGACACATACATCTACACTTCATCACCCCAGGCAATTATTCTCCAGGACTGAAGACATGGTGACAGGGGAACAGAGAACCTGGCAAGCACTCCAGGCACCTCTTCCTCACAAGGAGAAAGGGGAGTGCCAGGAGGCATCCAGCTAAGACGGCTTCACATGGAGATTCACACAAAGAAGTCTGTACTTGGGTGGCCGAACCCTCTGCCTCCACAGTACCTGAACCCTTCCAAACCTTGGAAGCTCAAGCCAAGGAGGGACCACTTGCCTCTAGCAGGAAGACCCTCAGCAGAAGAGTCACTGGACTTCAAACACTAATTCTGTTTCCTCTATACATCTGCTGCCAAACTTGCTGAGTTGCTTCAGATTTCCAGCATTTGCAGTCCCTTGTCTTTTTTTAGTAGCCCTTAGCACGTCAGGGTCATCAAGGAATAAACATCCTTAGGGCCACTCAACCAAATTTCTAGGATCAATGTGATCCATTGTTGGGCACGGTCACCTCCACCTCAGGTACGGAATCTGGGTCAACACTAAAATGGAGTTGGGGGGGGGGTGGGGGGGGGAGAAAAAACTTGAGAGGACTTTAGTGGCATGGTGACAATGTTATCAACACATTCAAAGTATCACATTTGTATAAATGTTATTGCTTTTGCAATGTATCTGTTTGAGTCTCTGTCCATAAATACCTGAATATAAGACAATTAGATAGAGGAACAGAATTCGACTATTCAGCCCATCAAATCTGCTCCACCATTTGAACGTGGCTGATACGTTTCTCAATCCATTCTCCTGCCTTCTCCTCGAAATCTTTTATCCATTTACTAACCAAGAACTTACCTATCTTTGTCTTGAATATTCTCAATTACATGGCCTCCACAGCCTTCTGAAATAAATGAATTCAACAGATTCACCACCCTCTGGTGAAGAAATTCCTCCTCATTTCAGTTCTAAAGCGTCATTTCACTCTGAGGATTTGCCGTCACATCCTAGTCTCTCCTCCTGGTGGAGACATCTTCTCTATGTCCACTCTATCCAGACCTCTTAGTATTCTGTAAGTTTCAATCAGTTTCCCCCTTATCCCTCTAAATTCCATCATATACGGACGCAGAATCCTCAATTGCTCCTCATTTGACCGATTCTTCATTCCCGGGATCATTCTTGTAAATCACCATCTGCACCCCATCCAATACCAGCATGTTGTTCCATAGAAACAGGGCCCTGTAGAGCTTAGTTAGACTACACTTGGAGTACTGCATGTAGTTTTAGTCTCATCTCAGGAAAGCTATTATTACCATAGAGGGCGTACAAGAAGGTTCGTCAGACTTCTTTCTGGGAATGTGTGGCATCCTATGAAGATACATTGGGCAAACAGGGGCTGTATTCCCCAGAAGGAGAGGCGATCTCACTGAAATCTACAAAATACTTCTAGGGATAGACAATGTAGACACAGGTAAGATGGTTCCCCAGAGTGGGAGTCTAGAACACAATTTAAAAGTAAGGAGACGTCATTTAAGACCAGGGTGAAGAGAATTTGTCTTACTCAGAAGATTGTGAACCTTTGGAACTGTGGACCATTGAGGGGCTGTGGAAGCTCAGTCTTTGAATATGCTTAAATTAAATATTGATAGATTTTTGATTACCAATGGAGTACCAAGGGTTTTGGATATAATGTAGATAAAAGGCATTGAAGTGTTTGAACACCTGTGTAAGGTGAAAATATTAAACACGGGGTTAGCCTCACAACAACTCACTTGGGAACGTAATGAATATGATTAATAAAGATCTTAAGCGGGTTAAAGTGATTATATTAGAAAGGACTAGAGAATTTAGTTAGTTCAATTGATTTGACATCCTTGGCCCTATCGGCAGCTTGAATGCCTCTTTATCACTCTGAGCTGCTCAACAACATGCAGTGGTAACAAGCAGGCTGCAGGGAGATATTAGAAGGGCATCTGGGAGTTGGGGCTTGGGGGCAAAGAGTAGCAGACACCCTCTCTCCTACAAATCTGCCATAGAGGTATTTTGTTTAATGTAACCCTGAACCGACCATGTTAGAATTTCAGTAATGTACTGCCTACATGCTTCTCAGTTTATAAATATCTTATGACTTCTTGGCTAGACAAAGTCTTTTGTAGAATCTTTCTGAGGCAGAGCTCTCCCAATGTGTCAGCAAAAATAAATGACTACATACTGTATCTGAGACCCCTGTCATTCTTTCATACAATAATCTACGACAACAGCTATAACTGTATTAAACAGCGGAGCAGGTATGATAGACTGATTGGCCTCATCTTGTTCCTATGCTACTGTGCCATTCTCTCCATACGTGAATCCAGGACGACAGTATCATGATTCACTATGAACTGCAGCCTGGCATGACCAAGAAAACCATTCAGTTATCGCAGCAAATAGGAATGGGCATTAAATACTGATCTTGCCAGTAATAATGAAACTGACTTAAATAATATTTGGATCTCTGTACAAGCTTAATGATATAATCTCAATTTTGAATCACAGAAAATGCTCCCATCCACCTTGCCCCAATACAAAGTTACTCCAAGGAGATAAACATGCATAAAATTTGCATCACAATGATGTGTAGTGTCAGTACACTCCTGATCATGTGGTCAATGAAGAATTCCCTACAAGCTGAAGTTGGAAACACTTCTAATGGAGACATAAAACAGCTTCATCAGGTTCATGAGGTCTGCAGCCTCAATATTCTCAAACCTGTTGATTACTGTTTCCCCAGCAGTAACAACAAACATCTCAATTCAATATCCACTATTATTCTGTTAACTCTTTGTATTTGCTATTCCTGTGGAGGTGCTGCCCCATGGCAACAGCCATGGATGCTTCACCTGAGTTTAAGTCGTGAGTCCATTCAAGATATAGATAATACAAACATGTATTTTTCCCATACATGTCAGTGGTGACAATCAGGAGTGGAAATCCTGGTTGGCATTTGTCCCATCAATATGAACTGCTGTGATCAACTGGAGCTCCCTGCCACCATCATGCCTGAGATCTATCAGCTCAGTCTAGGCTAACAGTTAAACCTGGGACCTCCAGGTTCACATAGTGCAGTGAAGTTGCTAACTGAAATAATAATACAGGTCCTTGGAGTGCTTTTAGTCAGTAATAGACTGAAATGGTCAGGCTGATTCCATTTAATTGATAAATAGCAATTCATGAGAGGGTCAGGAGTTATTAACCTTCCAATACAGAGTCTTAAGTCAAGAGGATAAAAATGGTAAAAGGTTGTTTAATGAGATGTATACAATTATACCTCACGATAACATCTGTAGCAACAGAATTTGTTCATCATCAAACAGGATCCTCAAAATATTCCAAACATGGATTTAAAATATTTCAGTAAATGGCTGAAAACGGAAGTAGAATATTGAGACGAAGCTGAATTTCTCTCATTTTGTTGATTCCTTGAACAGAGTGTGGAATGTGCTTACCTCAGAAACCTTACTTTCTGTATGTTTATTTTGTCAAATTGTATTTTGGAGACTTGTAGCCTGCAGGCAGGTAATATGAGTGTTTAAAGCAGAGTAAAAGTAGATATTAAAGGGTATTACTGCTATTATGAAAGTCTTGTCCTCACTTCCAGTCACAGGTTGTGGAGTCAGGTCTCCTCCCAGAGACATAATCCAGGCTGCATGTCCACTAAGAACATTGCTTATCTTACTGATATTTACAAGAAATAAAAACAAATTGCTGGAGAAATTCAGCAGGTCAGGCAGCACATTTTCTTCTTTCATGGAATATAGGCATCACTGGCTAGGCAAACATTTATTGTCATCCCTGGTTTCCCTTGAAAAGGTGGTGGTGGTGAGCTATCTTCTTGGCTGCTGCGGTTCTTCTGTTGTAGATTCACAATGTTGCTAGGGAATTCGAGGCATTTGATGCACTGACACTAAAAAATCATCTGCAGCAACAGAATTTGTTCATCATCAAACAGGATCCTCAAAATATTCCAAACATGGATTGAAAATATTTCAGTAAATGGCTGAAAATGGAAGCAGAAGATTGAGACTAAGTGAGGAATATATTTCCAAGTCTGAATAGTTAGTGGCTTGGAGAGGCACTTGCAGGATGTGATATTCCTAAAGCCCAGGAATGAATTTGGAAGAAAAAGTATCTGCTGTCCTTTTCTTCCACATGGTAACTATCGTGAGCTTGGAAGGTGCTGTTTAAACAGCCTCATTGAATTTCTACAGAGCTTCTTGTGGGTGGCACACACTGCTCCTACACACTGTTGCAGGATTCCTAGCCTCTGATCTCTACTCTTGAGCTGCTGTGTTTTTATGGTGAGTCCATTTAGTTTCTGTTCAATGGTAACCCAGGATGTTGATAACGGAAGATTCAGTAATGATAATGTCTTTGAATGTCAATGGGCAATGGTTAGATTTACTATTTTCAGAGATGGTGGTTGCCTGGCATTTGTGTGGTGCAAATGCTATTCGCTAGTTGTCAGCCCAAGCATAGACATTGTTCAGATCTTGCTGCATTTAGGCATGGACTACTTCAGTATCGGAGGAGTCTCAAATAGTGCTGAACATTGTGCAGTGATCAGCAAACAATCCCATTTCTGATTTTATGATGAAGGGAAGATCATTGACAAAGTTGTTGAAGATGTTTAGATCTAGGATACTTCCCTGAGGAATTTCTCCTCCAGTCTTGCTGCTTAATAGCACTGTTGATGACACCTACCATTGCTTTATCAATGACCTAGAGTGACCTTATACATCAGTAATTGGCTGGATTTGATTTGTCCTGCTTTATCAGTCCAGGACATACCTAGTCAATTTTTCACATTGTTGAATAGATACCAGTATGGTAGTTCCACTGGAACAGTATGCCAGGGGCTCAGCATCAGGAAGACCACACATCATCTTTACTATTGCCAAATAATGTCAGGGCCCAGGTCGTTGCAGTATCCAGTGACTTAACCCATTTCTTGGTATTGCTTGGAGTGAACTAACTGACTGAAGACCGGCATCTGTGATGCTGTTGCTTCTGGAGGAGCTGAGACAGATTATCTACTTAGCAGAGATAATGGGAGCTGCAGATGCTAGAGAATCCAAGATAACAAAGTGTGAAGCTGGATGAACACAGCAGGCTAAGCAGCATCTCAGGAGCACAAAAGCTGACGTTTCAGGCTTAGACCCTTCAACAGGCATTAAGGAAGACTACTGAAATGTTAGCTTTTATTTTAGACGTAATGAAGGAAAGAGATAATGAGGTTTTGCTAAGACACTTCAAAACACCAGGTTAAACCTTAGCTGGAATACTGTAAACAGTTTTGGGCATGTTATCAAAGCAATGACATACTGGCATTGGATGCAGTCTTCAGAAAGTTCACTGTTGATCCCAGGTATAGAGGGATTTCTTATGGGTTGAGGTTGCACCCATTGGTATCTAAACAAATGAAAATGACTGAATTGAAACATAAGATTCTAAGGAGGCTTCCAAGATAATAAAATGTGAGGCTGGATGAACACAGCAGGCCAAGCAGCATCTCAGGAGCACAAAAGCTGACGTTTCGGGCCTAGACCCATCATCATTTTTGTGCTCCTGAGATGCTGCTTGGCCTGCTGTGTTCATCCAGCCTCACATTTTATTATCTTGGAATTCTCCAGCATCTGCAGTTCCCATTATCTCTGATTCTAAGGAGGCTTGGCAGGTTAGATGTGGAGAGGCTGTGTCCCATTGTGGGAGACTCTAGGACCAGAGGACATAATCTGAATAAGCAGTGGCATACATAAGACGTCACAAAGACCTTTGAGAATAGGAGTTGGGGCATTATGTTGATGTTGTTCAGGCCTCTCTGGAATACTGTGTCCAATTCTCGTCTCCCTATTATAGGAGTGATATTATTAAGATGGAGAGGTTTCTGAAGAGACTTACCAGGACTTTACTGGGAATGCAGGGCTTGAGTTATAAGGAAAGAATATAGGCTGGGACTTCTTTTACTAGAGGGTAGGAGGTTGAGAGGTGATCTTATAGAGGTATATAAAATCATGAGGGGTATAGATAAAGTCAATGGCAGGTGTCTTTTCCCTCAGGTGGGGGAGTTCATGACAAGGGTTTTTTTTTACAAGGTCAGTGGAGAAAGACTTTGTATAAAACTTTGGTTCGGCCACATTTAGAGTACTATGTACAGTTTTGGTCACCACATTACCAAAAGGATATGGATGCTTTGGACGGGGTGCGGAGGAGATTCACCAGGATGTTGCCTGGTATGGAGGTTGCTAACTCTGAAGAAAGGTCGAGTAGATTAGGATTATTTTCATTAGAAAGACAGAGATTGAGGGGGGACCTGATTGAGGTCTACAAAATCATGGGGGGTATAGACAAGGTGGATAGCAAGAAGCTTTTTCTCAGAGGGGGGGACTCAATTACTAGGGGCCACGAGTTCAAAGTGAGAGGAGGCAAGTTTAAGGGAGATATGCGTGGAAAGTTCTTTATGCAGAGGGTGGTGGGTGCCTGGAACGTGTTGCCAGCGGAGGTAGTGGACGCAGGCACTTCAGTGTCTTTTAAGATGTATCTGGACAGGTACATGGATGGGCAGGGAGCAAAGCGATACAGACCCTTAGAAAATAGATGATAGGCTTAGACAGAGGATCTCAATCGGTGCAGGCTTGGAGGGCCAAAGGGCCTGTTCCTGAGCTGTAATTTTCTTTGTTCTCTTGCTCTTTGAGAAAGATTTATAAAGGACATGAGTGGCATTTTTTTTTTACAGTGTGTGGGTTCATATGAGGAATGAACTTCTAGAGGAAGTGTTGATGCAGGTACAGTTACAATGTTTAAAAGACATTTAGATAGGTCACGAAGAAGTAGTGTTTGGAGGGATATGGGCCAAGTGTAGGCAGGTGGTAGTGGTTCAGTTTGGGATTGTGGAGAGCATGGACTGGTTGGACTGAAGGGTCTGTTTCTGTGCTGTATGTCTGTGACAGAGATGAGGAGGATTCTCCTCTCTCACAAAGTAGAGACTCAGCGGTATTCTTTACTACAGAGGGCTGTAGAGGCTGTTCAAGGCTACGATAGACAGATTTTTAATCATTAATGGAATGGGGAATATGGGGAACAGACAAGAACGCGGAGCTGAGGATTGTCAGATCAGCAATTATCTCATTGAACGGCAGAACAGACACATTGAGCTAAATGGCCTCCTTCTACTCCAACATCTTATGGCTCTCTGGTCTTGTGATCCATCAGCGGGAATGCCGTAAATCAATAGGCTGTTTCTTTGCCCATATCTGGCCGGATGCCATGAAACTTCCTGGGGCCTACAGTCAATATTACAGACTCCTGGGTAAACCCTTCCTGACTAGTGGCACGGTGACCCTCAAAGGGCCAGGGACACTGGTTCGATTCCAGCCTTGGTGACTGCCTATGTGGAGTTTGCACATTCTCCCCATGTCCATGTGGGTTTCCTCCCAGTGCTCTGGCTTACTCCCACAGTCCAAAGATGTGCAGGTTAGATGGATTGGCCAAGCTAAATTGCTCATAGTGTCTAAGGTGGGAAATGCAGGGATAGGGTGGGAGTAGATGCTCTGTGGGTCAGTGTGGACTTGTTGGGCCAAAGGGCCTGTTTCCACACTGTAGGGATTCTATGATAACACTCATTAAAAACTGAACCTCCTGGGGAGGCAATAGCCTGTTGGTAATATCACTGGACTGTTAACCCAGAGACCCAGATAATGTTCTGGGGTCCTGGGCTTGAATCTTGCCACAGTAGATGGTGGAATTTTAATTCAATAAATATCTGGAATTAAGAGGCTGACCGTGAATCCATTGCCGATTATCGGAAAAATCCATCTGGTTCACTAATGTCCCTTAGGGAAGGAAACTACCATCTTTACCTGGTCAGGTCTACACGTAACTCCAGACCCACAGCAATGTGGTTGACTCTTAACTGCCCTCTGAGCAATTAGGGATAGGCAATAAATGCTGGCCTAGCTGGCAACGCCCTCATCTCATGAATGAGTAAAAAAAAAATTTGTCTGGGATGTTCTTCAGAGGGTTGTTATGACTCACTGTACCGAATGGCCTGCCTCCACACTATTGGGAGTTTAAGACTGTATACTACTGTGCTACCACCTCTGCTGGGCCTTAACTATCAATAGTATCCCACACTCCAGATGGTGATGGCATTCTCCATCTGTGGAGAAAGAGATGCGGTTCACATTTCAATTGCAATATGACTCTTCAGAACTAAACAGAAGTGGAATCATGATGAGTGTTATAAACACGAACAAAAACAGAAGTTACTGGTAAAGCTCAGCAGATCTGGCAGCATCTGTGAAGAAAAAAATCAGAGTTAACTTTTCGGGTCCGGTAGCTCTTCATCAGAAATGATTTGTTTCTTCTTATGTACCCGATGTACGGCATCCACAGTGTTCCCACGAGAAGCTTGAACAGTTCATCCACTTTACTAACACCTTCCACCCGAACCTTAAGTTCACCTGGGCCATCTCTGATACCTCCCTCTCCTTCCTGGGCCTCTCTGTCTCCATCTCTGGTAACCACCTGGAAACTGATACTTATTTCAAGCCCACCAACTCCCACAGCTACCTAGAATATACCTCCTCTCACCCACCTTCCTGCAAGGATGCGATCCCCTATTCCCAATTCCTCCGCCTCCGCCACATCTGCTCCAAGATGAAGCATTCTACTCCTGGACATCCAGGTGTCCTCGTTTTTCAAGGGCTGCAATTTCCACCCCCCCACCCCCCGCCAGTGGTCGAAAATGCCCTCGACTGCATCTCTTGCATTTCCCGCATCTCAGCCTTCACACCCCCTCTCTGCAATAAAAACAAAGACAGAATTTCCCTTGTCCTCACATATCACCCTATTAACCTCCGGATTCAGCGCATCATTCTCCACCACCTGCAATCTGAACCCACTACCAAGGGTATACTTCCCTCCCCACCCATATCTGCCTTGCGGAGGGACCGCACTTTCTGTGACTCCCTCATCCACTCCACACTACCCACTAGCCCCATCACCCTGGCATCTTTTCCTGCAACTGCAGGAGGTGCTAACCTGCCCCTACATGTCCCCCCTCACCTCCATCCCGGGCCCCAAGAAAATATTCCACAATAAACAAAAGTTCACCTGCACATCTGCTAATGTGGTCAATTGTGTCCGCTGTTCCCGATGTGGCTTTCTCTACATCGGGGAGGCCAAACGAAGGCTTGGAGACTGCTTTATGGAGCACCTACACAAACAACAATACCTCCCAATTGCAAACCACTTCAACTCTCCCTCCCACTCCCACTCCCTGAACAATATGTCCATCCTGGGCCTCCTCCAGTGTCCCAACGATGCCACCTTACAACTGGAGGAATAGCACCTCATATTCTGTCTTGGAATCCTACAATCTAACAATCTCAATGTGGACTTTACACGCTTCAAAGGCTCCCCAAGCCGACCTCATCCCAATACCAGCACCCCCTCTCATTCCCTCCTCCTTGACCTGTCCGTCTTCTCTCCCACTTCACTGACCAACCCCCACTTTCTACCTACACTCACCTACTAGCTTCATCCCCACCTCCTTGACCTGTCCGTCTTCCCACCCCTCCCTCCTCACTGACCAACCCCCATCCCAACTCCCTACATGTACTCACCTTTACAGGCTTCATCCCCACCTCCTTGACCTTGTCCTCCTCTCCCCACCAATCTGCTGCACTCCATACCTTCTATTACCGTCTCCCCACTCTCTATTTATTTTACAGCGCCCTTCCACACCCCCATTTCTGAAGATGGGTCCCAACCCAAAACGTCAGCTTTCCTGCTCCTCTGATGCTGCCTGGCCTGCTGTGTTCATCCAGCTCCACACCTTGTTATTGGCAGTTCTTTTGGTTTTTAATGCGTGTTATCATAGAATCCCTAGAGTGTGGAAACAGG
Organism: Stegostoma tigrinum; assembly: GCF_030684315.1. Taxonomy (NCBI): domain Eukaryota; kingdom Metazoa; phylum Chordata; class Chondrichthyes; order Orectolobiformes; family Stegostomatidae; genus Stegostoma; species Stegostoma tigrinum. The sequence continues at coordinate 67,090,901 of NC_081364.1, read as the reverse complement.
TCCTTTGGCCTAACTAGTCCACACCGACCCACAGAGCATTCCATCTCCCTATAACCCACCTAATCTATACATCCCTGAATACTACGGGCAATCTAACACGGCAAATCCACCGAGCCTTCAGATCTTTGGACTGTGGGAAGAAACCGGAGCACACAGAAGAAACCCACACAAACACAGACAGAATGTGCAAATTCCACACAGATAGCTGCCCGAGGGTGGAATTGAACCTGGGTCCCTGACACTGTGAGGCAGCCATGGTAAGCACTGAGTCACTGTGCCGCCCTGTCTTTTTTATAATGTTGATATAAAGGACTGGGTTTAGTGGAACAAGAGGGAAGTTCAGGGAAGGTTTAGAAAGCAAGAGCAATTAACGGTGTCTTAGGATCAACAGCAAAGGAAGTGATGTGCCTGTTGAGGAGAGAAGTAGTAGGTGCAATAGATGAAATAAAGGTCATCTCTGCATGAAAGCAACATTATAAAATACACACATTGGCAGTCATGGTCGTGTGGGCAATTTCTGAATGCCTGGAATTGATGACAAAGAACTTAAAGAAGGGAAAGGAAGACTCAGAGATGCACCAAGTGACTGTGACAGTAGGGTGAAATTGGAAGGAAAATTAATTTTTCCAGTTGCGGACACGAGCAGGAAGTGGCACTAATTCCATCATTGAGAAAGAATTGTTTAAAGAGATGTCGGGTAAGATTGGAAGAAGGAATATTTCATATACTCTACAACATGACAGAGTTAGCTGGGACCCATGGAGCTACCCACATCTTTTACGTGGAGGAAGTAAAACAAGATACAGGAGAAATTGAGCAGGTTAAAACTGAGCTCTGTCAACAGAGGAAAGTGGTGGTGGATGGGTTCTTTCTGGATCTCCATTCTAGGAAGACAAAGAGATCTTCAGACTGTTTTGATAGAGGTATTAATCAACTTAAGTTCTCTACTGAACCCACCCACTCTAATTCTCTCAGTGATCAAATTCATCTTTAACTTCAAAATGTTATTAAGGCCTGCATCACTGACTCATTTCATACCCCTCCTAAAATCCTGAGTGAAATAAATAAATCAGGACTGTGAAATTGGTCATTTAACTGCCATCCTGTGTTTACCTCCAATGCAATCACATGCAACTTAAAAAGCCTGGCAGAGTTGGCTAAGTATTTTTAAACCTGCTGGTCAGGTAGAGGTATGGTGCTTTATTTGTAGTTAACTAAACACTGGCTGAAATCAACCAGAATTTGAACATGCTTTGGGCAAGGAACTTGCAGCTTGGAAATGTGTTTCAAGCTCCAATAAGCATCTGTTTTTCTCTCTCTTTCTATAAAAGCAGCAGGCGTTTTGCATTCATAATGAAATGTGAAGTGACCAGCAATTTGGAAGGCGTGTAACATTCTGACCGTGTGAAATCTAACCACATGTTGCAGGACTACAAGGTATGAGAGCACATGACCTCCATAAATCTTGCACCACATAACTTCATGGCAGTAGCTGTTGTGAGAGAAGTTTTCATAATCAAAAAGGCCTCCCTTGTGCAGGGGAAGAGGTGAAACTGAGGGAGGGGGATATGAAAAAGCGAGGGATGGGAGAGGAGGAAACCAGATGGTGAGGGAGAGAGAAAAGTGATGGAGAAGGAAAAGACAAATTTGCTCCTTTTTCATGACATCTCCAAATGCTGAGACATCCAAAGTGCTAATTCCTGAATCTTCTCCACTGGATATCACCAATCACGGATACCAGTGGAGTTGGACCTCACTGAGGTTAAGATATTTTATTGATGTCGCTGAGCACAGGGAAGGAAGAGCAGAGAGAGTGGTGGTTGGGGATGACACACTGGAAAATTCACAAAAATTCTGCTGGGTTCAAAACCTTAAATGTGTTCAATACAAAATTTGTATCCACAATGTTGAAGCAGATTTAAAGAATTGTATAAGATCACTTTTCCAAACAATTACACATCAACCTCCATCTATCTGAACTCCAGGAGAACTTTCTAGAATTATTTCATGGCTTATAACTGTCTTACATTTGAAAAAAATTGAGGCAAACTGATTTTGCGATCCAGGGAGACAACAGGGCATTTCAGTCACTATTACACCAACCAATTGCATACCAGTCATAGACTCTCTTACAGAATTAGCAGATCATTAAAAGATTCTGCCCAATTTCAGTAGGGCATGTATTTTGCCATTAGATTCAGTACTTACCGATGCAACATTAACATAGTCATCATCGGACAGTGTGTCCAGCATCTCAATGACAGATGTCTTCATTAGCTTCAGAGTAAGGCCACTGACACTACCACTCCTGACAACAGACAAAACACAGAGCCGTGACCTCTCAGAGTAGACACATAAATGCATACACAAGCATGTGCTTAAAGAGATATATGCACCACGCAGAGACAGAATTTTTCTACAGATGTACACACCAACACACACATGTATCCATGCATGCACACACCTGCACAGACATATAAACTCAGTTACGCATACAGATATGCACATAAAAACAGGCATTACCTAGTCACACAAAAAAGGTACAAACAGACACAGACATTTGCACACATAACATTCAGTTACAGACATGTGCAACAGCACGCATGGTCTCTTTTTTCCAGATCTATACACTGTCGAGGTTACACTAAATTATAGATCTATATGTAAACTGGACAGACTGAGTCTACTAATAGATCCAGGGTATTCTCAAATCTCTCCGACTCAATCTCCTTTGCTTCTTATTATCTAAAAGGCTGTGACTATGAAACAATCATCATAATCACAACACCTGAATTAATTCAAACAAGCAGACTTATAACAAGTAAACACTTTGGAGGAGTTTTAACAGCCCCAAGAAGATGGGACTGGATCAGGTGCAATGTTAAAATGTGCAAAAATCTAAACCAAAAAGTTATCATGAAACTTTTAACTAAGGTAGGACAGGGCTTGGGCAACCAATCTGATTGCAGGAAGTCAATGTGGCAATTTATATATTATAATGAGACTGCCTCATGTATTTCATATTTAACTATCATTTTAATCATTAAACTGTTTAGCCAAATATTCCTAGCTTGAAAAATCCAGAGATTAGGAAGATGCTGGTTCTATTGGGTAACTGCCTTTCCATTCACCTGCTGGAACCATTTTCCTGTTTCACCAAATCTCCATGAATCAAAATCCTCAACCGCTGTGAACTTCACCTTCCCTGATTTGTTTTTTCCATTTCCTCTTACCAAACTCCCTTCTGAAACTCTGATATCTTGACTATGATTTCAAGCCTGATTTTTCCCATTTCACTCCCCTTCCAATCTCACCAAAATTTCCCAATTTTGAAACCTCATCCAAGATTTTGGATCTGCCTCCTGAATAGTTCAACCTGCCATTTAATCCTTCTGATTTCCACTGGTTGTTCTGACCTTCCCCAAGACTCTTCCCCCTGCCCTTTCTGATCTCTGCCCTGAATTTCAAATTCCCTTTCTAACAGTTCCAGTTTCCAAAATGACCATTCCAATCTTCCCCTTCAGGGTTGATTTGGAGCAAAATAAAGTCTAACTTACAGACTTTCCTGACCTCTGGGTATTTCACTTCACAAAGTTCCACTTCTGTAACATGCATCTATGACAGACATCCCTGAAAGGCTTCGGGACTCAGATATGAAAATGCCAGCTTAGCACATTGACAGGAAACACAAGGGAAACAATCACAGAATTATACAGCATTGAAGAAGTCCTTTGACCCATCTAGTCTATGCAACCAAAAATACACTACTACTTCCATGAACCCCACTTTCTCACACTAGGCAGATAGACTTGAATGTCATGACACTTTATATACTTATCAAGTATATATTAAAGTTTATGAGATTTTCTGCCTCAATTCTCCTCAAAGGCAATGGATTCCAGGCACTCATGACCCTCTGGATGGAAAGATTTTTCCTCAATTTCCTCTAAACATTCTGCCTTTCACTTTAAAATGATGCCCCTCTGTTACTGAACCTTCAATTAGAGAAACTGCTGCTTTCTATGTCCCTCAATCTTATACCTCTTATCCCTCCTCAAACTCCACTACTCTAAAGGAAACAACTCAAGCTTATGCAGACTCTCTTCATTGCTGCAATGCTCTATCCCAGCCAACATCCTTGTAAATCTACTCTCCACCCCCTCCAGTGTAAACCTATCCTTCCTGTAGTGACCAGAACTGCACACAGTATTTCACCATTCCAACATGATCTCACTGCTCTTATAATCTATGCTTCCACCGATACAAGCAAATATCCTGCATGCCTTCTTAACTACCCTACTGACTTGCCCTTCAAAGATGTGTTCACAAGCACGACAAGATTCCTAGGAGCTTCCTAGTATTCTGCCATTCACTGAGTTACTCCCTCAAATACTTCTAAAGTGCGATACCTCACATTTATCAGGGTAAAATTTCATCTGTCCATCTAACCAATCTCTCTATATCCCAGTATAATCTAACACCATCCTCCTCACTGTCAACCATCCAGTCAATCTTTGTATCATCTACAAACTTACTTCCACATTCATACCTACATTGTTTATATATATCACGATCAACAAGGAACGCAGCACTGACCCTTATGGTCCACCACAGCACAATGGACTCTGGTCATACCACCAGCTGTCTACCACTATCCTCTGTCCCTTGCTACTATGTCAATTTTGATCCAGTTTGCCAAATTACCCACGATCCCATGAATATATATGTTCCTTAACAGTTTCTCATGTTGAGCCTTGTCAAAGACCTTGCTGAAATCCATGTAAGTGCCCTTCCTCATCTCCACATAAGATCACCTCCTCAAAAAACTCAACCAAATTGATTGGATATGACCTCCCTCTGTCAAAGTCATGCTAACTATGCCTGAACAAACGTTGCATCTTTAAATGGAGATTAATTTTCCCCTTCCCTATTAAGAGTTTCTCTTCTACTGATGTTGGACTCAAAATTCCCTAATTTATCTTGCCCATTATTCTTGTAAAGTAGAAACAAATTAGTTGTCTTCCAGTCCTCTGGCACTTCCCCTCTGGCTAAAGATGACTTAAAGATTTGAGTCAGGGACTCTGTAATTTCCTCCCTCATCTTCCATAGCAGTCTGGGATACAACTCATGCGGGGATTTGTCCACTTTTAAATTTGCTAAAACCTCTAACACCTCCTCACTCCCTACGAACCTCACAGTATATCTTGTCAAATTCTGTATTTGCATCCTCCTCCTCTGTCAAGATAAATGTGAAGTACTAACTGAACATTCTACCAATGTCCTCCATCTTCACTAACAGATTTCCTCCTTGGCCCTGATGGGTCCTACACTGTCCATGACTAATCTCTTCCCCTTGATGTATTGGTAGAATATCTTAGAATTGTCTCCAATCTTGTCCACCAGCATTTTCTCATACCCACTCTCTGCTCTCTTAATTGCTTTCAAGATACCCCTGCACTTTCTATATTCCTTTGGGCCTTTGTTCTTTTGTTCTGTTTGCACCTGACAGATATCTCTCTACTCCTTTTTATCCAGTCCTGAATATTCTGCAACATCCAGGGTTCTCTGGGCTTGCTGCTTTTCCATTTCACTCTAAAGGGCACACGTTGAGCTTGTACACTCCCCAGTATCTTTCTAAATTCCCCTCACTGTTCTGCTATAATTTAACCTCAAGTAGCTGTACGCAGTCTATGTTTGCTGGTTCCTGCCTTATTTTAACAAAATCTCCTTTACTCCAATCCAAAACCCTTTTCTCCAGACCGTCTTGCTCTTTTTCCATAATAAACTTAAACGTACCGTATTGTGTGCAACCGCAGGAAGTGCTACACCTGTTCTCACATCTCCTCCCTCACCCTGATCCCAGGCCCCAAGAAGACTTTCCACATCAAGCAGATGTTCACCTGCACACCTGCCAATGTGGTACACTACATCCGCCGTACCCTTTGTGGCCTCCTCTACATTGGGGAAACCGAGCGGAGGCTTGGGGACCACTTTGCAGAACACCTACACTCGGTTCGCAATAAACAATTGCGCCTCCCAGTCGCAAACCATTTCAACTCCTCCTCCTATTCCGTAGATGACATGTCCATCCTGGGCCTCCTGCAGTGCCACAATGATGCCACCCGAAGGTTGCAGGAACAGCAACTCATATTCCGCTTGGGAACCTTGCAGCCCAATGGTATCAATGTGGATTTCACAAGATTCAAAATCTCCCTTCCCCCTACTGCATCCCAAAACCAGCCCAGCTCATCCCCACCTCCTTAACATGTTCTTCCCCTCACCTATCCCTTCATCCCACCTCCCAGCTCGTTAGAGAGAAGAAAGTTGAGAGGTCACTTAATTGAGACATATAAAATAATCAGAGTGTTAGATAGGGTGGACAGGGAGAGCCTTTTTCCTAGGATGGTGACGGCGAGCACGAGGGGGCACAGCTTTACATTGAGGGGTGAAAGATATAGGACGGATGTCAGAGGTAGTTTCTTTACTCAGAGAGTAGTAAGGGAATGGAACGCCATGCCTGCAATGGTAGTAGATTCGCCAACTTTAAGTACATTTAAGTCGTCATTGGATAAGCATATGGACGTACCTGGAATAGTGTAGGTTAGATGGGCTTGAGATCGGTATGACAGGTCGGCATAACATCGAGGGCCGAAGGGCCTGTACTGTGCTGTAATGTTCTATGTAAGCCGCACGCCCATTTCCTACCTATTAACCTCATCCCGCCCTGTTGACCTGTTCGTCCACCTGGACTGATCTATCCCCTCCCCACCTACACTCACCTCTACTGGCTCCATCCCCGCCTCTTTAACTTGTCTGTCTCCTCTCCACCTATCTTCTCCTCTATCCATTTTCGATCCACCTCCCCGCTCTCCCTATTTGTTTTCGAACCCTTTCCCCACCCCCATTTCTGATGAAGGGTCTAGGGCCGAAATGTCAGCTTTTCTGCTCCTAAGATGCTGCTTGGCCTGCTGTGTTCATCCAGCTCTACACTGTGTTATCTCGAATTCTCCAGCATCTGCAGTTCCTATTATCTCTCGTACGGTATTGTGATTACTTTCATTAAAATGCTCCCACACATCACTCCAGGGACAGCGGTGATAACAGTTTTAATGTTTAAGGATGATATCAATGTAAACGATGAGATAAGATAAATGAGGGGTGAGCATGCAATAGAGATTTTATGGGTAGAATTAAGAAATCAAAAATAATTTAATATTGTACTGAGAACTGTGTATACGTACTCTGGGGGTGACTGTAAATTGGTAGTTTGCATAAATGCTGAGATTAAGCATGTAGTAAAGACACAGTGGGATAAGCAGACAAGCAAGTGTCAGAAAGGTAGTGAATTTCTACATGTAGGACAGTTTTCTAAAGCAACTTGTTCTTGAACCATCTAGGTGATATCATATTGGATTTAGCACTGAGTGATTAACCAGATTTGATTTACATCCTAATGGTGTGTGAATATCTACCTCATAGTGCTCATAACAAAATTAAGTTCAATATTACATCTGAAAGGGAATCTAACTTCAAAAGAATGAGACAGACACAGTCCACTGTAAACTGAACAAATATATTTATGAGTAAAACAACCTGAAAAGCAACGCAAATGTTTAAAACAAAACTGAATGTAGTAAGGGACGAGTGTCTACCTCCAAGGGCAAGAGTTGTGCTTGCCAAAAAAGATAACTACGATGGCTAAAAGTGGTGAGGAACAATATAAAACTAAGAGGGAAATCATTCAAAAATGTTAATATTTGAAGAACCTCCAGTAATTATGGGAGATACAAAGAACAAGAAACTGTGACAAAGCAGATATTAAGAGCTACAAAAATTGACAATGAAAAGAACATAGAACTCAAAATTTAACATAGAACATTACAGCACAGTACAGGCCCTTCGGCCCTCGATGTTGTGCCGACCTGTCATACCGATCTCAAGCTCATCTAACCTACACTATTCCAGGTACGTCCCTATGCTTATCCAATGACGACTTAAATGTACCTAAAGTTGGCGAATCTACTATCGTTGCAGGCAAAGCGTTCCATTCCCTTACTACTCTCTGAGTAAAGAAACTACCTCAGACATCTGTGCTATATCTTTCACCCCTCAATTTAAAGCTATGCTCCCTCGTGCTCGCCGTCACCATCCTAGGAAAAAGGCTCTCCCTATCCACCCTATCTAACCCTCTGATTATTTTATATGTTTCAATTAAGTCACCTCTCAAACTTCTTCTCTCTAATGAAAACAGCCTCAAGTCCCTCAGCTTTTCCTCGTAACACCTTCCCTCCATACCAGGCAACATCCTAGTAAATCTCCTCTGCACCCTTTCCAAAGCTTCCACATCCTTCTTATAATGCGGTGACCAGAACTGTATGCAATACTCCAAGTGCGGCCGCACCAGAGTTTTGTACAGCTTCACCATAGCCTCTTGGTTCCGGAACTCAATCCCTCTATTAATAACAGCTAAAACACTGTATGCCTTCTTAACAGCCCTGTCAACCTGGGTGGCAACTTTCAAGGATCTGTGTACATGGACACCGAGATCTCTCTGCTCATCTACACTGCTAAGAATCTTACCATTAGCCCTGTACTTTGCCTTCTGGTTACTCGTACCAAACTGCATCACCTCACACTTGTCTGCATTAAACTCCATTTGCCACCTCTCAGCCCTGCTCTGCAGCTTATCTATGTCTCTCTGCAACCTACAGCATCCTTCGTCACTATCCACAACTCCACCGACCTTAGTGTCGTCTGCAAATTTACTAACCCATCCTTCTATGCCCTCATCCAGGTCATATATAAAAATGACAAACAGCAGTAGACCCAACACCAACCCTTGCAGTACACCACTAGTAACTGGTCTCCAGGATGCACATTTCCCATCAACTACCACCCTCTGTCTTCTTTCAGCAAGCCAATTTCCGATCCAAACTGCTATATCTCCCACAATTCCATTCCTCCGCATTTTGTACAATAGCCTATTGTGGGGAACCTTATCGAACACCTTTCTGAAATCCATATACACCACATCAACTAGTTTTCTCTCATCTACCTGTTTGGTCACCTTCTCAAAGAACTCAATAAGGTTTGTGAGGCACAACATTCCCTTCACAAAACCGTGCTGACTATCCCTAATCAATTTATTCTTTTCTGGAAGATTATAAATCCTATCCCTTATAACCTTTTCCAACACTTTACCAACAACTGAGGTAAGGCTCACTAGTCTATGAAAGCTCTCAAGAGAGACAGAAATCAATGGAAAAAAAAATCTGCCATTGTGAATAATGCAGACAATATCTACCTGGTGTGTGAAACAAACACACACATCCCCTTCCACCAAACAATAACTGTGTCTATTTTGCAGCTTAAAATCAGGTGTGGCCCCACTACATCTCTAGTCTCACAGTTCTATTCCCCACACTCTTCTGGTTTAGATGGCTAATTGTAGCGTCCATTAATATATCAGATATTGCAATTCAATGTGAAATTAATGGCAATATAATGTTGCGTACAAACTATGCACATGCTGAGCCAATGGATGCTGCCTCACAGTGAGGGAAAGGCAATGCGTCCAGCTATGTTAAAAAGGAAAACAAAACTGTGTGAATGTCAGAAATCTGAAAAACAAACAGCAAGGGATGGAAATACTCACAAGTACGGCAGAAACTGTGGAGGGGGAAGCACAGTTTACAATTTTCAAGTTGAGTATGACCATTCAACTGAAGGTGTGGGTTAAGCTGATGAGTACTTACACATCCACTATAATCATCATGTCCTTGGGGGATGAGGCACCTTGAATATACCTACAAAGAAATGAAGTCAGTAAAAGGCTGGTTAGTACCCAAAAGCTTCAGTTCGACAAGGTCAGTACAAATTATGTGAGGTATCTTGCAGTCAATAGTTCTGTTAGAAAACCAATTTCTTTGAAAAATAGATTTAGCTACTGCACTGAGGAGTTGAATAATAATTTATCTTTCTAAAATGGAGTCTGTGAATGCTGCATCATTATCAGGAACAGTTACAGCATCTGCTTTCATACCACATATGAAACATCTAGATCAATTAAATATACAGTCCCATTATGACCATTTTGCCGCGAATGAGACTATCTGCTGTGTGCGTGTCCTCATCACTAACATTAGCAGACATTGCATTCACACTCCTAGATCTGTTATACACACACAGAGCTCACACCCTTGGATCTAAGGTACACACACTGTGCACACACACCTAGGTCTGTAGGGCGCACTCTGCACTCACGTCCCTGAGTATGCAGCACACATTCTGCGCTCATACCCCTGGGTTTGTGAGGCACTGTGTGTACTCACACCCCTGGGTCTGCAGTACATACTCTGCACTCACACCGAGTCTGCGGCGTGTATTCTATGCTCACACCCGAGTCTGCGGTAGGCATTCTGTGCTCAAACTCTGAGTCTGCTATAGACATCCTGTGCTCAAACCTGGAGTCTCCGGTACACATTCAATGCTTACACGACAACTCTACATGCCCTCTGTGCTGCCCAGTCGCTCACTCGGGACACCTCCCTGCCTGCACCAAAAGTAACAGCTATGCCACTCACATTCATTTCCCTTAATATGTGGCTGTTTTCATTTTAGGAGGAAAGCTGCCCCCAGTAGGGCAGACAGAGTCAAGATGATGGTGGGTTGCTCAACATTCACCTCCACAACCCTTCTATGGATAGCATTTTGACTTGGATCCCAAGTGGTTGACTGGCCTAATCAAAAGCTCCTTGACTGCTGTTGATTTACTGGATGTGGCTTGAGTGAAGACTTTTCCCTCAACCTGATCCAGGCTATCTGACAACCATGTCAAGCTACTTCCCTTGTACATGTGCTAAATGAGAAGGCAAGACAGAAGTAATATTAACTTTGCTTCTCTGGCAGAGGCTGTAAAGCTCAAAAAAAGCAAACCAAAGTGTAGTATGAGCAACCAGACAGGGTCAAAGTGAGTGCGGTAACAGTGAGCAAAGAGCCTGAGATGTAGCCTTTTCCAGTCCACAAGCTGAGTGTACGTCCCTGAGCACAGTGTCCTTGCTGCACCATTACAATGAGAGTTACTGGTGCAGAACAAATTGCAGCATTGAATTGCAGAAGTGTCCAGTAATTGGATCAGAGAAGTGCCATGAGGGCCCTTATAGGGTAGCACATACTGGGTCCCAATGTCTGTGGACGTATATGTGTAATGCGTGTGGTCAGAGATTAGGCCCTGAGATATTTGTGTCCAATGTCAAACATGGAGGTCATTTGATGCACATGGTCACTGAATCCACCAGATTTTAGTTTTTGTAGAACGCTTTCTTGGTTTTTAGCGTGTTTTGGTGAGTTGGCAAGAGAGAAAGCTGAATATAAATTATACAGATTGGGCCCCAAACTAGGCATTGAACAAAGAACAATTACTCTTAAATGGCAATTCCTTGCTGCCTAGCCAGAAACTCACCACAACAATGGTGAAAAGCAAGATGACAGAGCAAGAGGACTCTTGCGTCCCTACCTCTGAGCCAGGAGGTCTGAGTTCGGGTCCTACCTACTCCTGAAGTATGCAATAATATCGGTGAACTGGTTGATTAGAAAACTCTTGCCAAATTCACCAAACTCTGAAAGGTAGAACAATATGGTTCTGACATTGAGATTAGCCTTGCTAGACCTCCTGTTTAATAATGCCACAAACATTGCCAGAGCCCACCATATTCAGTCCCCTGTAAGATACTATCCCTCTGTTCATAACCCTCATGCGACTGATATTAACAAAAAAAGTCTCAGCTAACTAATTTCCAGATTTGGAGAGGATTATTAGAGGAAATTTTCTATTGGTAAAAATGACATACATCACATTGATTATAAGCCTTTTACACTTATATTTGAGATATTTACTAAAAAAATTATATATATATACGTACGTATGTTTGTATAGTGTTATGGACCAGACCGGGCCTCTTCAAAATATTTTAAGAAGGTAGCCTAGACCCTACCTTCTTCTTATTTTAAAGGCAAATGTAACGTGCTAAGTTCCAGATGTAATTCGACTGGTCAAACTACTCAATATTAAGCAAAACACAATTTATTTCAACTCTGTAGTTAAAATACAACAAAAGAAAGAAGAACTTAGAATAACTTAATTCTATTGGAATACTTAACAGAATAATACATACAGTAACTATTATAATTAACTGTTCCAATATAATAACATCATTCGCAAAAAGGCAAATTGAGAAAAACAGATCTGTGTCAAGGGTAACCAGCGGCAGAGCAAAACATTAGCTGTTAGTTGTAACCAAGAAAGGGAAACGATAGCTTCTACATCTTCAACACTCCAGCAGCTTCTGCCCTGTTGAGATGCCAACAGCAATTGCTTAAAGTTAAAGCTGAAACTGAAAGAAAAACTAGAATCCTGGTCTATAAGAGCTGGCCACACCCATCCAGGCTGCTTCTAATGTTCCAACTTAAAAAGAAACCAAAGTCTCACAAGCTGCTTACTTTGCTGACTTGCATAAACCTCAACAAAACAACTGGGATGAGATATCAGAGAATGATACTAGCTTTTTAAACAGACTGTGTCAGTACTCAAGAGCCTCCAACGTGGGTCCAGAAGCATTGGACCCAATTTCATCTATTCTATCTAATCTGGGAGGTATTTTGCCTCCTGCTGTCCCCTACCCTGTGAACAGAAATTAGATCCATTATCTCTGTAGGGCTCTGCGTGCTGGATTTTATTTGACAAGCATCTTGTGAACTTTAAAATATCATGAACAGTCTATATAAATGCAAAATGTCATTGAGGGCATTGTGATTGCCGCCACAATGCTTTTTCATGTTTGCTTGCAAATAACTTCCTTCCCCTTGGCTATGTACTGGAGCAAGCATGATCCTGACCGCCTTATGCTTGTCAAGGTAATTGCTGCCCACCACTGCAACCCCACCTGGGTGTGCAACATCATTGAATCCCATCTGGTTCATCAATGTCCTTTGGCAAAGGAAACTGTCACCCTTACCTGGTCTGGCCTACTTGTGACTCCAGGCCCATAGCAATTTGGTTGACTCTTAACTGCACACTGGGAAATTAGGGATGGGCAGTAAATGTTGGCCTAGCCAGAAATGCCTATATCCCATGAGTGAATTAAAATATGAATTAACTGTGTAGTCTGAAGGCCACTCGCTATCCCCACTCCACCCTGAAAGCAGGAGTTTGCAAAATCACTTCTTATATATTGCAGCAGGAAGGAGTGCCTTAAGGCTTCTGGTAAGAATAAGTTTATGAAGATCTGGGAGAAGACATAAAGCTTTAACAGTATGGAACTCAGGATACCGCTGGGCCAATGATAATACTGCATAGCTCAACATTAACTTGGCTGTACCTCCGTGGTTAACCGAGTTGATTCATTTGTCTCTGGTAATGTGAAGGCCAAGTGCACTGATGCTGAGCCCTCACTATGACTCCGACCTCTTGAAATGCTTATGATGAGATCGCAAGAAAACACAATACTGACTTCTCCTCAGGGTTCTGTCAGAATTTCCAACAGCATAGAAACCATTCTGCTGCAGATAACAGCTTGCTGGGTGCAGAGTGACATGTTTAATATTATTCATTGCTTTTTGAAGTTTTAATGCCTTTTGATTAACCTGATCCGCAGGAAAATAAAGCTTTCCAACGAAAAATGGGCACTTTTACATTTTATCACAATCAGACCTTTTTAAAACAATGCAGAAAAACAAAGTTTTCGGTGACTGACTGGATCCAGCGTTAATGTGACATGGATTTGACTATTCTCCATTCAGCATCAAAAGTACAGGATCAACGTTTGGTCAATTAGGCTCCAAAATGGGGTTTTGCATGTGAAGGAAAGATGTATGCCTGGAGAAAGTGAGAGTGGAAATTGCAAAGGCACTGCCAAATTAACTTTCAGTCTTCCCTGAATTCAGGGATGGTGTAGAGAACTGGAGAATTGGATACATTAGGCCCTGATTCAAAAACAGTTGTAAAGATTGGGCCAGCAATTACAGGCCAGTCAGTTTCATTTTAGTGATTGGAAAATGCTTAGAAAGAGTTGCTTAGGTTAGAATTAATAGTCACATGGAAATATCTGGGTTAATTGAGGAGTCAGAAGAGTCATATTTGTTAAGAGAAACAAACTTGCTGGAGTTTTTGAAGTAAGGTGGAGGGGGGGTGTGGTGAGGGTGGGAAGGTGATGAAGGCAAAGTAGTTGATGTGGTGCACATTGACATCCAGAAGGTATCTAACATAGTGCCACACAACAGACCTGTGAGGAAGGTAATAACACATGGGTCAGTAAGAGTGCTGATATAAATTGGCTGAGGGGTAAGAAACAGACAATAATGATCAATGGATACTTTTCATGTTGGAGGAAGGTTTGTTGGAAATCCCCAAGGCAGAATTAGGACCATTGTTGATTTTCCAGATACACATTAATGAAACAAATCTGGGTGTGCAGGGGTCAATTTCAAAGTTTGCGGATGACACAAAATCTGGGAGAATTATGTACTGTGGAGAGGATGGTGTAGAACTTCAAAAGGACACTGACACATTGCTGAATCAGGTGGATTGGGGCAGATGAAGTTTAATGCAGAGAAGTCTGAGCTGATCCACTTTGGCTCAAAGAACACAGAAAGACAAAATAAATATAGAGGGTACTGTTCTAAGCAGTGTGCACTGGTGCAAGACAGGGAGACGGAAAGCTGTTAATAAGGCAAACAGTATTCTAACCTTCATTATTGGGGCCATAGAGGACAAGAGCAGGGGGTTATGCTGAACCTATACAGGACACTGGTTAGACCTCACCTGGAGTATTATGGACAGTTCTGGGCTCTGCACTGTAGGATAGATGTAAATTCAATGGAGAGAGCACAGAGGAGATTTGGGATAATGTTTCCTGGAATGTAAAACTTCACTATGAGGTTAACTTGGAGATATTGGGACAGTCTTCTTTTAAAATGAGAAAGCTGAGAGGAGATTTGAAAGAAGATTTCATAATTATGAGAAGTCTGGACAGAGTGGATCAGGAGAAACTGCTCCCACGTGTAAAGTGATTGAGAACCGAGGGGCACAGTTTTAACATGTTTTGCTTGAGAAATAAATGCAAGGTCAGAAAAAAGTGAGTAGATCACGTTTGGAATGAACTGCCTGGAAATGTGATGGGTTCAAAGCCACTGGATGATTTGAATAGAAACAAGTATGCAGGTTCTGGAGAAAAGACAGGATATTTGTACTTAGTCAAGATGCTCAGAGAGCCGCATCATTATTGAATGACTTACGTTTGAACCATAACAAACGTGATGTCTGTCCAGTTTTGGAAAATGTAACAAAATCCCTCTTACATCTCTAACATTCCTGAATAGGAAGCAAGAGAAAGTGGAACCCTTCAGTTTGCTGGTATTCAAGCTTCCTAGAACACTCTTTAATGATGTTTATCCCACAGTTATCCAAACCATCTTGTTTTGTTTCTTCTAAGCTCCATATAGACTATTGTACACAATGCTCCTCTTTGCATCAAAGTACACCAGGCTAAATTTTCTCTTGCTGTGTCATAAAGCATACAGAGCACATTCCAAGTATACTTTTTCTGTTAATGTCTGTCCAACCTAGATTTCAGGGAGAGCCTTGCAGACCTTCAATGGTGAAATGGTTGAGAACGCTCACACAGAAGGCTGCAGTGTCTAAAGACATGATGAGACCTCACCAGCTCCTAAGTTAACTCATTTTTTCCCACCACCTTAAAAGAATGGGACTCCTCTGAAGAGAGAAACTGAGTTAAAGTTTCAAACGTGTGGGAAAAGACAGAAATGTGATTATTACTGAGCGAGGGAAAGGGTAGAGGAAAGGAAAACAAACAAAAGGGAAAGCCTGAAGAGGGCAGGTGAGAATAAATGTAATGGTGTAAAGTCAGAGTGCTAATAGGACAAAGAAACAGAATATGCTTCTTGAGAATCTACAAATGGCAGGAATAAAAACAGAAAGATCTGGAAACTTTCAGCAGTTCAGTGTCTCCAGAGATTTGTGGTTGTGGTCATTCATCAGTGGGGAGCCATTAGCTCTCCTTCTCTTTAAATAGATGCCGCTAATCCTACTGAGTACAGCTTGCAATTTCTGTTTTTATTTGAGAATCTGAGAATCTACAGCATTTATCTACTTCTCTTAATGTGAATGGCAGGTCCTGAGAATCTAATGCTCAAGGCAATCAGAGCAAAGTGACATACAACACCCAACCAACAGGATGATACAACACAAGACTGGGCAGAGGTTATAAATAAAAACTTATTGAGCTCAGTTTTGAGTTCAAAAGGCTAGAAGAGGCCCATTTGAAAGTAGAAACGCTGTTCCTGGAGTTTGCATTGAGCTTCACTTGAACACTGCAGCAGGCCAAGGACAGAGTGTGAACAAGCCAATCAGAAGGTCAGGGTCATGCTTGCATCCACTTGCTCAAATATGCTATGTTTCTAACTTTCTTCAGTTTCGATAACGATATCATCACTCTGACAGTAGTAAGAGAGGTGACGGGACTGGAAGGGAGTGGCTCTAAAACTGTGTGGCAGTTCACTTACCATACAGTGACCAGCCAATTAAAGATGCATAATTGAGGAGCGCAGTGAATCATGTGGATGGGACAGGCAATAAGTCAACACCCCCATCATTACCTTGTGATGTTAGAAGTTCATCACCATATTTAAAGGGCATTTGGAAACACTTTCATTCTCTGCAAGCCCAGAACATCACCTGGTCTAGAGGCACTGACACCCATTTGGAAAATCTTACTGTTGCACCCAACATCACTCAGAGCTGACAAGTAATCCCATGGTTCAGCAGTCTCCCATGTGGGTATTCCTACCAGTCTTCCAGGAAAAGAGGCAGGCCCTCTATCTCAGAGTTGACAGCAGGAAGCTCTAACATCTAATCAAGGCAACCTGTACAGAAGTCACAGCTTGTCCTTGAAGCAAGTGAAAGAGACAAACTTCCCTTAGTTCCAACTCCAGCTCCAATTTGAGCACTACCTCTGAGGATGATGACAAAGGAACAGGAGAAGACATACCACCACTGCACTTCCCTGAAAGCCTCACCAGTACAGAGACATTTACTTGGATAGCAAGGATGCTAGAGGCCACACACCAACTTGAGAGAAAGGTGAAGGAGCCTGTTCACGTTCTGACTGCTGTCATGGCTCCAGCATGTGTGTGATGGCTTCTTCCAGTGAAAGGGTGATGATCACTTTGGAGTGCTGAATATGTGCTCAGTGCTCACCATGGGTACAATGCAGCTATGGTTAGGAAGAAATGTGATGCAAGAAATTCCAAGAAATTAGGGAATAGCATTGCACACCCATCAAAGAGAAGAAGCACCAGCAAGGCACCACCTGGACAAAATCCCAGGGGACTCCAGAGTGCCCTACTATCCACCTCTCATTGTGATCACATTGCCTCTGGCTGAGGAGGCTGCACATTTATTTTTGCAAAGAATCCTCAACAAGCTGAAGCATCTAGGACTGGACCACCAGAGGGCATCCACAAAAGTCATCATAGTCAACAGAGCACAGGAGTCAGCAGGCTGCCTCCACGTGAGCAGTGGATATAAGATTGCACCTAAGCACAGTGGCAAGAAACATTTAAGAAGTTATAAAGATGCGTAGGGTATCACAGATATCTCTTCAAAGTACAGATGAAACACTTGTAAATATGTGTTCAATTTCATTTTATTTTTATGTTCTATTTCATTTTGTCGTTAGTTGCTGCAATGGTTGTTTAAGGGCATTGCGCTTGATTTTCAGTTAAGTTTAAGAGTATATGAGATGCAACATTTATCATCACGTAGTCAGAAGTGGCATCTTTGACTCACATAATGTGAATCCATTT